>NC_083443.1:7706806-7919306 GCF_020745735.1 Hemiscyllium ocellatum | reverse complement strand
CAGACCTGGGCAAAGGCAGGAATGGAGTTAGTGAGAGACATTAACAATGTGCCACTTCACAGTAACTGCCACAGGCAGAAACTCAGGGAGCTGGGGTGGAAGCTTAGTGCTACAACAAACCGTTGTTATCTCTTGTTTGTTGTCTGTGCCACGTGTTGGTGAGGTGAGGAATAGGGAGAGAGAGGAGTTGAACACGTGGCTACAGGGATGGTAGAGGAGGGAGGGTTTTGGATTCCTGGATAATTGGGGCACATTCAGGGCTAGGTGGGACCTCTACAAACAGGATGGCCGACACCTGACCAAGAGGGATATCAATATCCTGGGGGGAATTTGTTAATGCTCTTCAGGAGGGTTTTAACTAATTCATAGAACATTACAGCACAGTGCAGGAACTTCAGTCCTCAATGTTGCGCCGGTGTGAGGAACCAAACTGAATGCCCTCTTTCCTATACTATTTCATTTTCATCCATAAGTTTATCCAATGACAACTTAAGTGCTCTTAAATGGTCATTGAATAAATATACAGATGAAAATGGAACTTATTATTGAGGTTCCCATCCCCCTGTTGAATTAGTTTAAAACCTCCCAAAGAGCATTAGCAAACATGTCCCCCCCAAGGACATTGGCACCCCTCTGGATCATGTGTAGACTATCCTGTTTCGAGGTCCCATCTATCCCAGTACGAACCCCAATTATCCAGGTATCCGAAATCCTCCCTCCTGCACCATCCCTGTGATTCACTTTGGGAGGAGCAACAGGAACAAAGAGTACTGAGCTACTGGTAAGATTCTCGGTCGTGTGGGTGAGCAGAGAGATCTCAGTATCCATGAAAGTAGCCACCCAGGGTGATAAGGTTGTTACGAAGGCATATGGTCTGTTAGCTTTTATTGGTAGAGGGATTGAGTTTCGAAGACCTGCTGCAGCACTTGCATACAGTTCTAGTCACCGTATTGTAGGAAGAATATGGAAGCTTTGGAAAGGGTTCAGAGGGGATTTACTGGGATGTTGCTTGGTATGGAGGGAAGGTCTTTTGAGGGACTTGAGGCTGTTTTCATTAGAGAGAAGGTGACTTATTAGAGAGCTGTAAGATAATTAGAGGTTTAGGTAGAATGGACAGTGAGAGACTTTTTCCTTGGATGGTGACAGCCAGCATGAGGGGACATAGCTTTAAATTGAGGACAGATGTCAGAGGTAGTTTCTTTACTCAGAGTAGTAGGGGCATGGAATGCACTGCCTGCAACAGTGGTAGACTCGCCAAATTTAAGGGTATTTAAATGGTCATAGGATAAATATATGGATGATAATGGAATAGTGTAGGATAGATAGGCTTTAGATTGGTTCCACAGGTCGATGCAAAATCCAGAGCTGAAGGGCCTGTACAATGCTGGAATGTTCTATGTTTTAGTTGATGAGGGGAAGTTCAGCTCAGAACTACAACTTTCATTATTAGTGGCTGGTTAGTAATATTTTACAATGCTTCACAATGCTGTCAGCAAGGGAGAAACTGAACACAAACACACCACCGTGCAGTAGCAGCTACCTTCTCTGTTGGCTCTGCTGGTTTCCCATTGCTGGTGCATTCTATGTCTTGCTCGCTACTGCCCTGGACAATCCTCAGGGGGTCCCTGGACAGCTCACAGTGCCCACTAACTGCAGGGCGCTGACGTTCCTTTGCGCTCTTGCACCACATGCCCAAGTCAGATGCCTCATTGGGCACGCCACCCAGACTGACAGTCAAAGGATTCACTGCTTCGCCCCCACACCTCCCTTTCCATACAGCAGAGAGACTGTCAGTCATGTTGAGTGGACTTGAACCTGGAGGTGGTGGTGGTGAGGATAACACAGGGGAGAAATCATAATAACTAAAAGTGGGAGGTGGTGTAAATTGAACGGGTTCCTCACTGAAGGCATTGCTAAATGTGACACTCCTCCCAGACTGCCGTGATCGAGGTGGTGATAAAGGTGACTTATTACTGTAGGGTGTAGTTTCGGCAGATTCTTTTGACGGAGGGGGGCTGACCGTTAGCAAAGGGCTGCTTGCCAGTGAGGTGCTAAGGTAGTTCCCATCAGAGTAGAAGCCCTCAGGGAGAGGAGGCAGCGGAGGAGTCACAAGAGGAGTGTGGCTCGGAGAGATTCCCATTGTCAGCGTGATCCAGTCAGAAGTTACAGCTTGCATATCTGGAGTGAGCACTCTGCGACAGTGAGGTGGAGCAGGAGGAGGAGATGGTGTGGGGCGAGCAGAAAACTTAAAACAGAAGAGAAAAGGAAGAGATGAACAAATGGAGAAAGTGAGGCACAGCGAGAGAGCTTTAAACAGCTAAAACAGGCAAAGGTAGCAGGATATGAAAAAATAAGGCAAGTTGATCGGAATTTGAACATTTAAAAAGGATGAGAAATGGAATATTGCACATTTTTAAAAAAATGTATATAGGACTGCCCATCCAGTATTAGATGAGTGTCACTCCTTCACACTTACGCTAATCTCATTAATCTTTGCCCTCTCCCAGCTTTCTAAACTACCCTCCTGTCCCAAAACGTGTTCCCACTGCTGAGATCTCCCCAATACTTACCCTAGGCTCTCATTCTTCATGGCTCAGAGCATTACCAGACTGTTTGACTGTGACGGGCCATTGTATCTGGGTCCCACCAGATCCACAGGAACATCCTGCAGTCTCCAGTACAAACCGTAGGCAATATCACTCCCCCCACCCCACCTTGCCTTCCTCACAGGTCTGACCCTTGGTCAGGTACTTACTCAGGGAATGCTTTGAGGATATTCATTTTCCTTGATATGGAATATACAATTCAGGAGCTGTGAAGCAGGGCATTGTGCGTTGAATCTTCTCCCCCGCATCCCCCCCTTCAGATAATTACCTTGCTGCTGGGTTAGGGGTGAGGGTAAGAGATCCAGCAGCCAACCTACATTAGCCAAGGTATATACAGCATTGCTACTAAAGTGCCCTTCAGCCCCTCAATGACCTCTGTAACCGCCCCCCAAAAAAAAACCTGAAAAGGAGGTTTTGGGAACTGGAGGGAAGGAGAGATTGGTGGGTAGTGACCCTTTATGGACAGTTAAATTATTTTCAGCATCAAGAAGAGAGACACCCCAGGTATTTGGGATCAGATGTAATACAAACATTGGGCGATAGGTGGTGCTCAAAGCTTAATTAGAGAGGGAAATGATACCTGTGGGGAGCTCGTTGAGCTGCGATTGGAAGAATAAGATCCAGGGGGATCAGGGTAATCGATTGCATTCTTTACCCTCGGTCTCTTAATCACATCCACATACGTGACAGGGAAAATGCCCTGGCGGTTGGTGCCCGAGATTTTACCCTCATACCAGTTTTCATCAACTCTTCTTACGAGTGTGATTCGCTCGCCCTGCAGAGGAAGGAAGGAAGGTCGGTCAATCATTGTCTGGAGACATATAGAACATACAAAACTGGCCATTCAAACTGCATGTTGGTGCTGGAGCTTAAATATCTTGTAAAACCTCTTCCATTAACTTCATGTTATCACATCATCACTTCTTCCTATTCCTTTGTCTGGATCTCCTTTCAACACCATTCCTCTGACATACATAAGGGCGGCACGGTGGCTCAGTGGTTAGCACTGCTGCCTCACAGGACCAGGGTCGATTCCAGCCTCGGCCGACTGTCCGAGTGGAGTTTGCACATTCTCCCAGTATCAGAGGGTTTTCTCCGGGTGCTCCGGTTTCCTCCCACAATCCAAAGATGTGCAGGTCAGGTGAATTGGCCATGCTAAATTGTCCATTGTGTTAGGTGCATTAGTCAGAGGGGAATGAATCTGAGTGGGTTACTCTTCAGAGGGTCGGTGTGGACTTGTTGGGCCGAAGGGCCTGTTTCCACACTGTGGGAATCTAATCTAATCAGCAATTTGCCAAGTCTCTGCCGACAGCACCTGCCAAACCCACAATCTCTGGAAGAACTATATTAAGTTCCCTCCAAGCCACTGACCATCTTGACTTGGAGCAATATTGCTGTCCTTTCATTATCCTTGATTTTTTAAAAAATCGAAGTAATCTGTGGAACAGCATCATGAAAGCACCTTTCCAACCGAGGCTGTCATGGCTGAGGGAGATGGTTCACCATTATCCTCTCAAGGTCTTAGAATCAATAGAATCCCTACAGTGTGAGAGCAGTCCATTTGGCCCGTCAGGTCCTACACCGACTCTCCAAACTCCATCTCACCCAGACCCACTCCAGCCCTGTAATGCTATATTTTCCATAGCTAATCTACCTAATGTTCACAAGCAGAACACTACGGATATGCAGACATGGAAGAATGCGCAAACTCCACAAAGATGGTCACCAGAGTGTGGAATCGAACCTGGATCCCTGATGCTGATGTGCAGCAGTGCTAAGCACTGATTCACTGTGCCACCCTGCCATCTTGCCAATGATGAGAAGAACGAGTAAAAGATAAAAGTTCCAACCAGCCATGGACACCAAAGATTATGTTACTCATCATTTAGCAGAGATTTACTTCCTCTTTGTCAAGACATGGCTGTGGGAAATGGAACAACATCACACTGTTTCAGTATTAACTGCTCCTCTGAGGTTGGGGATACAGTAAATAAAGTGCCTCTTTGTCCTAGAGGCAGAAGAGCTGACTTGACTTGTCAGGAACTATTTGGCAGATAGAATATAATGTGGGGGGGTTGGGGGAATAGGAAGTTATGCACTTTGGCAGGAAAGATAGATGAGCTTAATATCATTTAAATGAAGAAAGACTGCAGAAAGATATGGAACAGGGGGATTGGGGAATCCATGCCCAGAAATCACTAAAAGCTAGCAAACAAGTTCAGTGGGTAATACAAAAGGCAAATGCAAAGTTGGTCTTTATTTCAAAAGGGAATATCAAAATAGTGAAGGTTTGTTAAAATTATACAAGGTATACATCAGACCACAGTAAGAATGCTTGATAAGGTAGATGCAGAAAGACTGTTTTCCCTTGTTGGAGTGTCTCAGGCCAGACAACATTAATTTCAAGATAAGGCTTTGCATATTTAAGACAGAGGATGACAAATTTCTTCTCCCAGAGGAAAATAAATTGTGGAACAATTTGCACAGAGTGCTACTGAGGCTTGTTCGTTAAGTATGTTCAAAGCTGAAACAGATAGACGTTTGATCAGGAAAGGATCCAAGGGTAATGGGAAAATGCGAGAAATTGGAATTGAGGATTATTAGATGAGCCATATCGCATCGAATGGCAAAGCAGATTTGATAGGCAGAATGGCCTACTTCTGCTCCTACATCTTATTGTCTTATTAATTGATCAGGTGCTAAAAACGTTCATTCCTCCATCAGCAACACCCCTCCCACTCCGATCAGCCGTCCAAACACAACAACTCAAAGGCTTCCAGGAAGCTGGGATACTGAGTGATTCCTACCTTCCTGAAAGACATCTCCACGTGGGTGTCACCACTGAAGTTGAAACGAGCCACAGCCTCACCATATTCCAGCACCTGAAGTGGGGGCGCTTTTTTGGGTTGGGCTCTTTCCGTTGGCGGCAAAAGCTGCAGTGAGGAGACCAGAGATCAATACCGGCCAACAGAGCTTCACGCACATTCTCCTACCTCAATGCTGGACGCGCGGCTGCTTTACCTCAACGTACGACCTGGGAAAGATACCAACTCTCCCATGGTGCTCGCCCTCATACCAGTTCTGATCTATCTGTCTATAGATGTAGACGATGTCTCCCTTCTGAAACGGCAGCTCCCTAAGTCCAACAAAGATAACAGTTAGTGCCTCTTAGTGTTCATTCACAGAAAGACTAAAGCTTTTCAAGCAGAGATTTGTACAATGAACTGATTTAGATGTGGCACCCCAATTGCCAATAGTTGATGCTCTCCTTGATGCAGTAGTGAGCTGCAGAGAGCCAGATACAGAGGGGATGAAGCCTGGGTGTGATGGTACTCTGGCTTTAAGAGGTGTATTTCATCCTGTATTTTCTTTTAAAGAAGAAAGGGTGAGAGAGGGGGAGATGATGAGCAGTCTGCTCAGAGCCACTGGAGTAAACAACCAGTGAGGCCTTGGGGTTTTATTTTCAAAGCTGAAACAATAGAAGCAGCTTGAATGGGTGGGATCAATCTCCCCAAGAGCCAGGTTTTTAGTTTTAGATTTTCAGTAACGGTTGCTGGGATCTTGAAGCTGGATGTGGAAGCTACTTTTCCTCTCACGATTACAGCTAAAAGCTGGGGTTCTCTTCCAGCTGCTGGAATTGCACGTGAGATAATCTTTGTCAATGGCATGTTTATGGAATGTTACTGCATTGGAACAGTTATTGTTTAGTGATAAAATAATCTATTATTCAGTTAAGTTTTCAAATAGAGTTAAGTTATTCCAATTTCTTCTTTTTTTGTTGTTGTATTTAACTGCAATGTATGAATAAAATGTGTTCTGCTTCAAGACTGACAGTCTGACCAATCAAATTACATCGGGAAAGCAATGGCCTGACACTTGCCTTTCAAATAAGGAAACGTTAGGGTCTAGGCTACCTTCTTGACATATTTGAAGAGTGTTTGGTCTGGTCTGGTCCATAACCCTGGTTAATACTGAAAACAACAGGGAAAACACAGAGTCTCTAGATTCGGATTATCTTTCCTGTGCTTACCCTATGACTGGAATCAAAGTCTCAGGATAAGGGATAGACTTTAGGACTGAGATAAGGAAGAATTGTTTCACCCAGAGAGTGCGAGCCTGCAGAATTCTCTGTCATAGGAAGTGGTTGAGGCGAAAATATACAATGTTTTGAAGGAGGCGTTAGATATAGATCTCAGGACTAAAGGGATTAAAGGATAGAAGGAAAATGGTTAGAACAGGGGACTGAGTTAGATGATCAGCCATGATCATATTGAGTGGTGCAACAGGCTCGTAGGGCCAAATGGCCTACGTTTCAATGTTTCTCACCAGCAGCCGAACAAACAAGAGAAAGAGTCAATTATGCCATTGATCCCAGCTCTATCACACAGATTTTCCCAAAGGTTTTGGCACGATTCTAGTTCCATCACAGTAATCCAACGTGTGATTCCGGACTGGGAATTGGGCTGTGAGTTAAGGGCAGTCATATGAAGGGAATCATTCAGGATGGGGGCGAGGTTCTGAATGGGGCCCAACAGGAGCTAGACTGTAATCAGGAATGATTCTGCCTAATACCATTGAGGAACTCCCTCCTGTTCCAGGCAAATGTTAGCAGTGCTGACGAGATGCCTTTGCTGCACAAGTTACTGATTGCAGCTGCTGGTCTGGACAGGCATGGACAGAGGGGTCGAGTGCTACTCCCGTAGGGGTAAGGTTTGGGTGGGGGTGGGGTAAGTGGTGGAAGAAATGATGGTGATCCAGGGAGGGAAAATTAAAGAGTTTTGGATGTGACAGGAAAATTGAAGCCAACATCTCAGTGGGGGGCATGTCAATATCAGTTCTAAGAGAGAGACACACAGAGCGAGAGACACAGATGGGTCACAGAGCAAGAAACAGAGACAGATGGGGATACAGAGCGTGAAACAGAGGCAGACGGGGACAGACAGCAGGAGAGAGAAAGACAGGTTACAGGTGAGGAGGTTAAGACTACAGAATAATTGACATGTTGTGGTGCAGGTGGTGATCATTTAGCCCATCATGCCTGCACCACATTAAGGCAGCAGTGCGGTGTGGTATGAAACAATACTTCAGATGATATCAATGATACAGAAATGGGCTGTAGGACCAGAGTCAAGCAGCAATTGGTTACAAGACCTTGTGGTCGGCTTGTGCATAAACAGAGGCTCGCTGAGCTGTAGAAGTCTAGTGTGTTTGGGGAAAGGGTGAGTTCAATGTTTTTTTTAAAATGGGAGTTGGAGAAGAAATAGTATCCTGAACAGGGCTGGTAAAATCTCAACAGCTCCAGATCCTGTGATGTGCAGAAGCAATCAAGATCCATCCTCTCGAGTTAAGGAGCCCTCAGGCAGGCAGCGTATGGGGTTCAGGGCCTCAGCGGAGTGTGGGGCACAGCCTTCAGCACAAGACAGGAGAATGGACCCTGGTCCAAACCCCACAGCAGCGAGATATAAATCACATTCATTAATAAAGTATGTGAATCTCTTCTCTTTTATAAAGAACTTGGAATTTTGAAATTCACACAGGGAGCAGGGATCCGGACATAAGTCCGGATCAATCCACAGGTGAAGTCCCTCTATCAATGACTGTGTGTTTGGGCTTTGAGATTAGAAGATCATGATCAAATTTCTGGTCACTATGCAAAGCGACCCATTAAACTTGGCACTCAGACAGTGAGGGAATGGAACATGGAATTCCTAGAATGAGACCTGTGCACGATGAAAGGTGTGGGATCATGTTTGGCCTGGGGACACATGCTTGCTTAACAGTAAGGGCTGCATTTGCCCAGAACCTAAAATATTGCCTTAGCCATTGTAACTGGAATTTAAATGGTTTAACTCACTTCAGAGACTGCGCCTTGAAGTCAAACTTGGCTCTGGCTGGTGACATCTGTAAAGGGAGGCATGGGATTAACGACACAGCCCACTGCACAGCGCAGCTTTCAAACCCTCAAAGCACAATAGCAGCAGCGTAGAAACTAAAACGGTTAGTGGAACGGACGTGCTGAACTCAAAGCGCGCAGCACAGCACACAATTCAAGCCACATGCTAGCCATGATCCCTGCAATCTGACGTGAGATCCTGACAATTTGTCGATCAGGTTTATGGCGACCGCGACAAGAGATACTTAAGGTTCAACCAGAATGTTTCTCACCTGAAAGGCAAAGCTACCTTGGGATGTGGATAAAATCTGTCATCAGAGTTTTGGCTTCGGGTCCAGATTACAGCAGCTTGAATCTACAGTTTTTGCAGCATTTGGGGAAAGAGGATTGAATTCAGAAGTAGGGATGTTTCATTGCAGTTATGTGGGACTTGGCAAGACCACAGCTGGAGTGCTATGCTAAGCATTCATCTCCCTACCTAAGAAAGGATATACTTGCCACTGGGAGAGCAGCAAAGGCTTATACTGGTCTGGCCTATGAGGAGAGATTAGCGAATATAGGCTTGGTCGCATCAGTGTTTAGAAGGATGACAGAAGATTTGATCAAAATGTTTCAAATTCTAACAGGGCTGGCCAGACTAGGTGCAAGGGGATGTCTTCCCTTGGTGAGTCTAGAACCAGGGGAGACAGTCTCAGGATATGGGGTAGGCCATTTAGGATCGTCACCCGACAGCAGTGAATTTGTGGATTGTTCTACCACAGAAGGCTGTGGAGGCCAAGTCGCTGAATACATTTGAGAAAAAGATTGATGCATTTTTAGATTTTAAAGGCATCATGAGGTGTGGGGGGGGGGAAAAAAGCAAGACTATCATACTGAGATAGAGGATCAGCCATGATCCATTTGAGTGATGGAGCAGACTGAAAGGGCCAAAAGGTCTATGCCTGCACCTAGTTTCTAAGGCAACAAGAATGGACAGCACAGCCTGACCCACCATTCAATAAGATTTTAATGGTCTTTGCTCTCAACTCCACTCTTCACAATGCCCATTTCCTTACAGTTAAAACCCTTTCAACCTTAAAATTGAATACACCCTTAAGTAGTCATGGGGTAATGATAATGTCTCTGGACTGGGAACATGGAAATGGGTGCTTTTTTTCAGGTATTGATTCATGGGGTTTGTTCACACATCGTTAATTGCCCAATAATGGCTTGTTGTAATTAAGAATACCATATTACTGCAGTACAATCAGGATGACAGACAGACTGTGCAAGGACAGCAGATTTCATTACCTAAAGGCTTTAGTGAAACAAACAATATTTTTTGAGCAAATGACTGTAGTTTTATGGAGACTAGTTTTATATTGCAGGTGTATTAGCTGTATACATTCCACTAGTGTCTTGGGTGGGATTTGAACCCATGGCCCCAGAGCATCAGCCTGAAGCTCTGGATGACTCATCCAAATGATGGAAGCACTACACCACCACGTTCCCATGGGGGGAGGTCAAAGGGTGAGGTAAGCTGCTCTGTGAGGAGTTGAGGGAAGTGAAGAACTTTGTTGCGAGACTGTCAAAAAATAAATTAAGATCAATCACTGTCTGCTAGCTTCTTCATGATAGAGGGAAGTGGGCATTCAGTATGTCACGCAGTGACAACTTAATGGGCCACCACTGAGCCAGTGTTGGAGAGAGAAGCAGCCATTGATCCCAATGGCCTATGTGTCTCTAACACAGTTGGGTTTTACAAACCAACTCATTTTTATGGGATCACTGTATCACTGGCTATGCCAGTATTTGTTAATCATTTCCAACTGCCCTTGAGATGATGGTAAGCTGTGTTCTTGGTCCAGCACTGTGGATCATACACTACAGGCAACCTTCTGTGGTCAAGGAGGGTATTTCAGAATTTTGACCAAGTAATAATAAAGGAAACTTTCAATGTTCTTTCATTTTAAAAATCATTAATCAAGTTAACATTTCCAAAATTCTCAATAATGCTACTCAATATTTATCTATTGGGTTATTTTCCCCACTATGCTAACCAGCTTGGCCTGACAAGTCTCAGATCCTACTGAGACTCAGCTCCATAAATACTGGCAGTGTCCCTCTCACCATGGCAACCTCCTATGGGAGCATCCATGTGTATAGACCTGCAGCATGATCCTTACCAAGATATTTGACTAACAGGGGCTTCAGAAGTGGGTTCAATCCTGTCTTCAATCCTCTGATCTATGCATGGCATGCAGGAGTACATCTTGGATGTGCAATTCATGCAAATGTGTACACCACTGGACATACATGTGTGTAGATGCAAGTTTTCGTGCACATAAATACATACATCACCCATGTGCAATCTCTCACACACACAGAGACACACACACACAGAGACACACACACACAGAGACACAGAGACACACACCTGAGGAATGGCCAACAGCAGGCACCCTTCCTAAGCCACAGATAAAGTCAACTGCACCATTCCAAGTGTTGACTGTGACCAGGTAACCAGCATAGTCCAGGCAACTTGAGGCTGGTGCTTTCTGCCCTGTGGTATGCTCAGAGGTGGAACCATCAACAGAGATGATTCCAATCTCCTTTTCTGGAATTCCGATCACTTACTGAGTGGCATTAAGTCATGTATTCCAGAATATATCAGCTACAGTCTCCACTCCAGTCAGAGGAGAGGCAAAATGAAACAGAATCGAATCCCAACAGCTGCAAAAATTGAGTAGATTCAAGGAATCGGGCAAACCTAACAATATAGTTAATGATTAAAAATGTAGAACCTTAAGTACTTTGCCTGTGTCATTTTCCTGTCAACATATTCATTCTTCATCCATTAACAGACCATTCACAAGATGGGCATGATCAATTTCATGTGCAGAAATTAATACTTCCCAAATAAATGGAAACTTATGGGGGCAATGCAAATGAAAACAAAGCTGTAGTTTCAAAAGGAAGTGTAAATATTATAATAACACGTTAATTAATGTATAAGTGAATGGCAGGAGTGCTGGACTGTGTCTTGAACATGGAAGCAGAATTATATGTTCCAGGTGTTGGTGAATACTGGTGGCACCATTGTGTGGTTAAGGCAAGAAATATCACACCCAGTGGCAGCAGTCCTTTTGTCCAATGGTCTGAACCAAACAGAGAGGTGAAAGTGATGAGCAACAAACTGATCACCACAGAGTAGGGACCACCAACTCCATGTCATTCTGAATGAGGACAACCAACCCAAACCTCGAGTCATTTTTTGAAAAAGATTTGTTATTAATCTTTCTTTAATTCTTTCTTTCCTCATTTCTTTAATTATTCTTTCTTTCTCTTTTTTACCCCTCTCTCTGAACTGTAGCCAATTGGTCTGGTTAAGAGTCACCAGCGCATACTGTAAATTTGAGCAGTGATTAGGAGCCAGGATCAAGACCCTAAAAGATTGCTGAATGGAACTGTTCTCCTGAATGGAACCCAGTTCTGATAATCCTGTTTTGATGCCTTTAACAATACAACAAAGAATTTGACAAAACTTAAAGCACAGGATTTCCTTCAACCAACAGGTTTGATAGGCACAGGAATCAGGTCCATGCATATTTGCTCACAGAGGATGGCATCAAACCAGATCGCTTTGCTCTTCATTTATTTTTGATGCACATCTCAGTTGTGCTGAGACACAGTGCAGCTACAAAGCCCAGGTTTGCTATATTAACAAGGAATTGCGCATAGCCAATGAAGGGAATCGATTTCACACCTTGAGGAATACCATTCCAATCAAACATGGGACAAGGTCGGGCGGTGCTGCTTCAGCCGGTAGAGGGATTGAACCTGCACTGCAGCTGAGACTAGCCAGAGCTAGCTAACTGCTAACCTCCCCTCTCTCATCGTGTTACTGAATTCATTTTATTGCCTCCATCAGGACTAGCATCATTAGATAAACATATGGATGATAATGAAATAGTGTAGGTTAGATGGGTTTCAGATTGGTTTCACAGGTCGGCACAACGTCGAGGGCTGAAGGGCCTGGACTGCACTGTCACATTCTATGTTCTAGCACAGCTACAAATGACAACTATCCCCTTCACCAAATGCCCGGTTTGTACTTTCGGACTAGCATGATACAGGCCCACACAGTACCAGGATGTTTCCTTGTTCAGTTCCCAGTCTGCCCTGGATCAGACCTGTCGCAGTAAACTCCCGCAACTGACCCCGGCAGAAGGAGAGTGAAACCAGTGAGTTGACTGCTGCCCTGCAATCATACAGCCATGCTCAGTGCGATAATGCTATGCATCTTGACTGTGATGCGGTCTGCAGTCAAATAGCCCATGCACAGCTGAGGCCCTGGAAATTAGCAGCCCCGCTTTATTTACCTGGTGAAACGTAGTTGGGAATTAAATTGTTTCCAGACAACCTCACATTTTGAAAGAAAAGCTGGCTTTGTAAGACATATCAGAGTAGGATCCTCCTTTAAGCAGCTCTCACAAATAGTCAATGCCAAAATGGAGTGATGGGGTTAGTATGAAATGAAGATAAATATCAGGCTTTTAAAATCAGGAACATGTTTAAACAAAAAAGGTGAATAATCGTTGGGTGGTGTTTTGAAAAGTGCAGGACAACACACACAGACAATCCAGTGGCAAGGGCGGGCTGTGAGATGGTTTAAAATCATGCAGCATGAATGGCTATGAAACATCTGCTCACAATTCCTCAGAGTTAGCTTTTTACCACAGGGTTAGTGCACATATTCCACGAAAAGCTAAACAAGAAACAGCACAGCATAGAGAACATGGCATGTACTGTTCTGGGTCAAATTTGTGCACGGAGGTGAGTGGAACCGACCTCTGACCCAGATCTCCTCCTGGCTGCCTCATCTATGTCAAGGAGGTCCCCAAATCTGTCATTAGTGATAAATTGGTGATGTGTAAGAGCGATTCCTGTGTGCCTCCTGGCTGCAATATCTGCTTCCTCTTGTTCCCGTCTAAGCCGTCTCTGCTCTTCTAATAGTCTCTGGTAGAAAATCGCACAAAATCGGGGTTGTAAAGTTTTCCTTTGCTTATTCAAAAGAGCGACACACAAAAAGAAGCCTATTCTCTCTCGCCAAAAATATTCAAACACGTCAAAAGCTGTGAGGATGCAGAATCTGGCTTTCAGAAAAATTACGTGCAACACAGACCCACAATCTCTTACAATGCTTGTTTTTGACTGGTGCAGACTCAATGGCTGAAGGGCCTTTTCCTGACACTGGAGACCTCTGGACTCCGAGTCTAATGCTCATGTTGCACCCACTTGTAATTTGAGATTGACAAGCAACCCCACTTTCTTCAGGTTTAATTCAGGTTAGTGAGAAATGCAATTGATAAGCTCACATAACAAGAAGAGAGTTGGGTGCAAACAGAAAATGACAAAGTTTAGATTGAAATACACCACAGACAGAACGGGGTTCCTGCTAAACCAGAGACCTTGCAAATCAGCCATGGTGAAAGAGTAGACCCCTCCGTCGACCACAGGAGACAGGCAGTGGTGATTATTCCTCCAAATGCTTTTATCAATGTCAAACGTTTAACACAGCTATAGGCAGTGACATGCAGTTATAGTGCAGTGAGGACATTGTAGAGATCAACAAATTAAACGATTCTCACATTCCACTGCAATTAGTGTAAAATCATTCCAGGTTGGGGAAGAAAAATGCCAATCGTGCAACATAAGTATCACTTGGTAAGATAAGATGCAAACCCTCTCATTTTCCCAATAGTCTCACAATCCATTGCTAATGGAATTATTGAGTGATCACAGCAATGAGTCCAAACAGATGGAGAAAAGAGGTGGGGAAACCCTTAGTGGTGGAGAGCTTTGGGAACCATCAGTTAACAGTCCCGAACAAGCTACACTTACCACACGCCAGATCTCAGGTGGTTTGGACAATACATCACAAACTAGTACTCTCTAAAAATCCCTCTAATTTGTTCTTTAGTAACTGACCACCAGCTGCTACCATCGCCCCAGTGAGTGCGTTCCACTGCACTCACTGGAATACTGTTCCACTGTCCTCCGGTCCTGATGCTCTGAATAAGGTGAATGAGCCGATGATGGTCTTCATTCTCTAACCCATTACAACCTTCAAAACAGCAAACATATCATCTCACCCTTCTCTCTCAGGGAGATGATGCCCAGTTTACATCCCTCCATCCTCTCAAGCTCGTTCCCCTCCAATATCCTTCAAACTTCTTTAGTCTCCTTTTTACACAGCGGTGAGAACAATCATACACAGTACTAGGAATGTAATCTCAACAATCATTTACAAAGAAGCAGGGTTACCTCACTACCTCAACTCAATATTAACCTTTTGCTAGATCCCAACTGATCACAGAAGACATTCAATACAGATTGGAGAAATAAACACATAGCACAGGAAGGGGTCCTCTGACCCATTCAATCCATGCCAGCATTTTACTCAACTCTTGCCTCCTCTTATCTAACCTCACCCTCAAAATAATCCTGTCTGCCCTTATTATTCACGTGGTCCCTACAGATTCCCATTAAATGTGACTGACCTTAACCATTTCCTGGGATTAGATTCTGCATTCTCTGCGTGGACGGGTTGTTTCCGAATTCCTTGTTGGATTTCTTGGCAATATTTGTTTGCTCTTCCCCACAACAGAAAACATTCGCAGTGTTTAGTAAAACACTTTGTATTTTTAATAACTTCTGTCTGATCATCCCTTATTGCCTGTTTTAACAGCAAGAGTCTCAGTTTGTTTAATCTTTCCTTACAGTTACAACCTCCAAGTTCTGGTATTTGCTTTGCAAACACTTTGTGTCTTCTCCTATGCCATGATATCTATGTTACAATATAGCAGCCAGAGCTATACACAACAGCCTAATTTTGGTGAAACCAATTTTCCGTAAAGTTTAATATAATTTCCCCACTTATGAATTCCAGCTGTTTCAATTCGATAGATTCATAGAGTAGATTGATAGAGTGAAAACTGGCCATTCAGCCTATTGAGGCCACACCAACCCTTCAACCCACACCCCTCACTTTTACTATTGCATATCTCCACTATAAATTAACATACATTTCAAATTAAACAATTCAACAAGAGGAGATATATTTTTCTTTTGGACTATGCCAAACCAGATCATTGTTACTCAAACGATCATTTATCACAATTATTGTGGATCCTAGCAAGGTTGTTACTACTGATATAATACTAGGATGTCTCTAAATTTCTGATTTGCATTCTCACTCCCTTTGTAAATATTCGCAAGCTTCCAACTGCAGAGATCATTCCAGAATCTAGAACATTCTGGAAGATGGTTACCAACACATCGTTTAGCTCTGTAGCCACCTCTCTCAACACTCAGATATCAGATCCCAGGCTGAAAATGTGTTGCTGGAAAAGCGCAGCAGGTCAGGCAGCATCCAAGGAACATGAAATTCGACGCTTCGGGCATAAGCCCTTCATCAGGAATGAGGAAAGTGGGTCCAGCAGGCTAAGATAAAAGGTAGGGAGGAGGGACTTAGGGGAGGGGCGATGGAGATGTGATAGGTGGAAGGAGGTCAAGGTGAGGGTGATAGACCGGAGTGGGGTGGGGGCGGAGAGGTCAGGAAGAAGATTGCAGGTTAGGAAGGCGGTGCTGAGTTCGAGGGATTCGACTAAGACAAGGTGGGGGGAGGGGAAATGAGGAAACTGGAGAAATCCGAGTTCATCCCTTGTGGTTGGAGGGTTCCCAGGCGGAAGATGAGGCGCTCTTCCTCCAACCGTCGTGTTGTTATGGTCTGGCGATGGAGGAGTCCAAAGACCTGCATGTCCTTGGTGGAGTGGGAGGGGGAGTTAAAGTGTTGAGCCACGGGGTGGTTGGGTTGGTTGGTCCAGGTGTCCCAGAGGTGTTCTCTGAAATGTTCTGCAAGTAGGCGGCCTGTCTCCCCAATATAGAGGAGGCCACATCGGGTGCAGCGGATGTAATAGATGATGTGTGTGGAGGTGCAGGTGAATTTGTGGCGGATATGGAAGGATCCCTTGGGGCCTTGGAGAGAAGTAAGGGAGGAGGTGTGGGCGCAAGTTTTGCATTTCTTGTGGTTGCAGGGGAAGGTGCCGGGAGTGGAGGTTGGGTTGGTGGGGGGTGTGGACCTGACTAGGGAGTCACGGAGGGTGTGGTCTTTTCGGAACGCTGATAGGGGAGGGGAGGGAAATATATCCCGAGTGGTGGGGTCCGTTTGGAGGTGGTGGAAATGACGGCGGATGATACGCTGTATATGGAGGTTGGTGGGGTGGTAGGTGAGAACCAGTGGGGTTCTGTCCTGGTGGCGGTTGGCGAGGTGGGGCTCAAGGGCGGAGGAGTGGGAAGTGGAGGAGATGCGGTGGAGGGCATCGTCGATCACGCCTGGGGGGAATCTGCGGTCCTTGAAGGAGGAGGCCATCTGGGCTGTACGGGATTGGAACTGGTCTTCCTGGGAGCAGATGCGGCGGAGACAAAGGAATTGGGAATATGGGATGGCGTTTTTACAGGGGGCAGGGTGGGAGGAGGTGTAGTCTAGGTAGCTGTGGGAGTCAGTCGGTTTATAGTATATGTCCGTGTTGATTCGGTCGCCCGAGATAGAAATGGAAAGGTCTAGGAAGGGGAGGGAGGAGTCTGAGACGGTCCAGGTGAATTTGAGGTCGGGGTGGAAGGTGTTGGTAAAGTGAATGAACTGTTCAACCTCCTCGTGGTAGCACGAGGCAGCGCCGATACAGTCATCGATGTAGCGGAGGAAAAGGTGGGGGTGGTGCCAGTGTAGTTGCGGAAGATGGACTGTTCCACATATCCTACGAAGAAGCAGGCATAGCTGGGGCCCATGGCAACTCCTCTGGTTTGGAGGAAGTGGGAGTATTGGAAAGAGAAGTTGTTCAGGGTGAAGACTAGTTCAGTCATTCGAAGGAGGGTGTTAGTGGAAGGGTACTGGTTGGTACGGCAGGAAAGGAAGCAGCAGAGGGCTTTGAGTCCTTCGTGATGGGGGATGGAGGTGTACAGGGACTGGATGTTCATGGTGAATATAAGGCGTTGGGGACCGGGGAAGCAAAAATCATGGAGCAGGTGGAGGGCGTGGGTAGTGTCCCGAACGTAGGTGGGGAGTTCTTGGACTAAGGGGGACAGGACCGTGTCGGGGTATGCGGAGAGGAGTTCGGTGGGGCAGGAGCAGGCTGAGACAGTGGGTCAGCCGGGGCAGTCAGGTTTGTGGATTTTGGGCAGGAGGTAGAAACGGGCGGTGCGGGGTTGTGGGACAACGAGGTTGGAGGCGGTGGATGGGAGATCCCCTGAGGTGATGAGGTTATGGATGGTCTGGGAGATGATGGTTTGGTGGTGGGAGGTGGGGTCATGGCCTAGGGGGCAGTAGGAGGTGTCCGCGAGCTGACGTTTGGCCTCAGCGGTATAAAGGTCGGTGCGCCAAATTACTACCGCGCCTCCCTTGTCTGCTGGTTTGATGGTGAGGTTGGGGTTGGAGCAGAGGGAGTGGAGGGCTGCATGTTCCGAGGGTGAGAGGTTGGAGTGAGTAAGAAGGGTGGACAGGTTGAGGCGGTTAATGTCGCGGCGGCAGTTGGCTATAAAGAGATCGAGGGTGGGTAAGAAGCCAGCATGGGGCGTCCAGGTGGATGGGGTGTGTTGGAGGCGGGAGAAGGGGTCGTCAGAAGGTGGGCGAGAATCTTGGTTGAAGAAGTAGGCGCGGAGGCGAAGGCGGCAGAAGAATTGTTCAATGTCTCGCCTCGTGTTGAACTCGTTAATCCGAGAGCGTAGGGAAATGAAGATGAGGCCTCTGCTGAGGACTGATCTTTCATCCTCAGAGAGGGGGAGGTCTGGAGGGATGGTGAAGACACGGCAGGGCTGGGAGCTAGGACCTGCTGTGGAGCTGGAGCTGGGGGCGGGGTTAGGCGCAGGGGCAGGGACGGAGATCGGTGTGGGGGCAGGGTTATGCGTGGTGACGGAGATCGGCGTGGGGGCGGGGTTATGCGTGGTGACGGAGATCGGCATGGGGGCGGAGATAGATGAGGCGTTGTGGTCGTGCAGGATAGTGATGTCACTGGGGGCGGAAGTGGCTGCGGTGACGACAACCCAAGGGGCGCAAGTGGGACTTATCAACTTTCAACCACATTAATTTCTCTCATATGTCCTTCTGAACTGATAGTGATTTTCCTCAACTCCTCATTTTCCCTACATAAGAACTAGGAGTAGGAGTAGGCCGTCTGGCCCTTCAAGCCTGCTCCACCATTCAATCAGATCATGGCTGATCATTTTGTGGACTCAGCTCCACTTACTCACCCTCTCACCGTACTCCTTAATTCCTTTAATGTTTAAAAAAAATCTATCTTAGCATCAAGTACTTCACTGGGCAGGAAATTCCACAGATTCACAACCCTCTGGGTGAAGAAGTTCCTTCTCAATTCAGTCCTAAATCTGCTCCCCCTAATGCTGAGGCTATGTCCTCTTGTCCTAGTTTCACCCACCAGTGGAAACATCTTCTCTAATCCCTTCATAATTTTGCATGCTTCTATAAGATCCTCCCTCATTCTTCTAAATTCCAATGATTGTAATCCCAGTTTACTGTCTCTCCTCGTAGGCGAACCCCCTCAACTCAGGAATCAAGCTAGTGAACCTCCTCTGTATTTTCTGTTTTCCAATCTACTGGAACTGCCCCAGAGTCCAATGCATTTAGGAAAATTAGAAGTGCACTTGCTACTTCAACCACCATCTCCTTTAGTACCCTGAGATACATTCCATCAGTACCAGGAGACTAGTCTAAATTTAGCTCCATTAGTTTGTCCAACATGACCTCTTCTGTAATAATGATTGTTTCCAGGGCACACCTCCACACTCACTTCCCTCCAAGGCCCCAAGGGATCCTTCCATATCCGCCACAAGTTCACCTGTACCTCCACACACATCATCTATTGCATCCGCTGCACCCGATGTGGCCTCCTCTATATTGGTGAGACAGGCCGCTTACTTGCGGAACGCTTCAGAGAACACCTCCGGGCCGCCCGAACCAACCAACCCAATCACCCCGTGGCTCAACACTTTAACTCTCCCTCCCACTCCACCGAGGACATGCAGGTCCTTGGACTCCTCCACCGGCAGAACACAACACGATGGCTGGAGGAGGAGCGCCTCATCTTCCGCCTGGGAACCCTCCAACCACAAGGTATGAATTCAGATTTCTCCAGTTTCCTCATTTCCCCTCCCCCCACCTTGTCTCAGTCGGTTCCCTCGAACTCAGCACCGCCCTCCTAACCTGCAATCCTCTTCCTGACCTCTCCGCCCCCACCCCACTCCGGCCTATCACCCTCACCTTGACCTCCTTCCACCTATCTCACCTCCATCGCCCCTCCCCCTAGTCCCTCCTCCCTACCTTTTATCTTAGCCTGCTTGGCTCTCTCTCTTATTCCTGATGAAGGGCTTGCGCTCGAAACGTCGAATTCTCTATTCCTGAGATGCTGCCTGGCCTGCTGTGCTTTGACCAGCAACACATTTGCAGCTGTGATCTCCAGCATCTGCAGACCTCATTTTTTACTCCAGGTCCTCACCTATCTTCGTCTTTGTCAATTACTGGTATGTTAGTAGCGTCCTCTACTGTAGACCGACACAAAATACCTGTTCAATGCTCTGGCCATTTCATCATATCCCATAACTAAATGCCCTTTCTAATCTTCTTAAATGACCAACATTTACTTTAGCCACTCTTTTTTTGTTTTGCATATTTATAGAAACCTTTGCTATCTGTCTTTATATTCTGTGCTAGTGTTTATGTTCTATCGTACTTTTCTTTATAACTATTTCCTGTGGCTTTCTGTTGACCTTTAAAGTTTTCCCAATGATCTTGGCCACTTTCTATACGCTCTCATTCAATTCAATAACCGCCTTTATTTCCTTAGACACCCATGACGGATTACCCCATTTTTTTAAATTAAAAAAAACTGTCCTTCCTTTTCACTGGAATATACTTTTGCTGAGCACTTTGAAAAATTGCTTTGAAAATCCTCCACTGCTAGTCAATTGTCCCACCATAAAATTGTTGTTCCCAGTCTACTTTAACCAAGACCTCCCTCATCCTATTGCAGTCTCCTTTGTTTAAGCACAGGACCCTGATATTGGATTATCTTCACACTCTCCATCGGGAATCTGAATTCAACCATACTATGATCACTCCTTCTAAGAGGATTCCCTAACTAGGAGGTCATTAATTATTCCTGTCTCATTACACAGGACCAGATCTAGGATTGCTTGCTCCTTCATTGTTTCCACTGCATCAGTTCAAGAAAGCTATTGCAGGTACACATTACAATGAACTCCTCAAGGGTACCCTGACCGAACTGGTTTGACCAATCGACATGTAGATTAAAATCCCCCGTGATAATTGCCATATCATTTTTACAGGCATTAGTTATTTCTTTGTTTATTGCCTGCCCCAAGTGATGTTATTATTCGGTGGCCTATAGACTACATCTACCAGTGACTTTTTCTTAGAGTTTCTAATTTCCACCCAAATACATTCAACCTTATTCTCCATAGAACCTCTAACATATCTCAGCACCACCTTGATGTCATCCTTGTATATCAGAACTACACCCCCTCCCTTACCTTCCTGTCTGTCCTTCTGAGTAGTCTAGATACTCCGAGCTATTTAACTCCCAGTTGTGACCATCCTGTAACCTTGTCTCCATTATGGCTACTAAATCATATTCATTCGCAATGATTTGTGCCATTAATTCATTGACCTTGTTACAAATGCTACTAGTATTCAGGGGAAGTGCCCTCATGATTTCCAACATGTCTAAAAATAATATCTCCTGAGTTCTCCTTCATTTTTGCTTCTTTCATAGCCTACCTTGTAGTTAAACCCTCCTGCACACATGCTATCCTGATACTTACCTTTTTATTTACCACCGTACTTCCTGTTGTTTTTCCTTTCCTTTCCCCAACTCACTAGTTTAAAGACCTAGTGACCATCCTATTTGTCTTTTCACTAGAACACTGGTTTCAGATTGATTCAGGTGGAGACCGTCCCATTGTTACAGATCCCTCTTATTCCAAAACTGATACCTATCAAAATGAACCCTTCTTTCCCACACCACTCCCCTAGCCACATGTTTACATCCTTAATGTTCTTATTCTTAGTTATTTGGAGCTCTAATTCTGGGAGATTTCTTGCATCTTCCTCTCTGAAAACCAACACCAAGTAGTCATTTAACTTATCTGCATTTTCTTTATACTCTTATAATTTCTCCTGACTCTGCCTCTACTTTGCCAGGATCCCCTCTTCACTTTAAAAGAAATTGAATCTCCTCTCAAACATCTCCTTAATCTATTCACATAACTAAAGTTCCTTATCCCCTGAACCATTCACATCAGTCTGTTCTCTGAAGCCTTCACAATCTTTTAGTGTGTTGCCCAGAACTGAACGCAATCTCCAATTAAGCCTGATCCAATGTTTGTTAAAGGTTCACTATAACTCCCTTGCTTTTGCTATCCAAGCCTCTCAAGTGCTGCCTCACAGCTCCAGGGACCCGGGTTTGATTCCAGCCTCTGGCAACTGTCTGTGTGGAGTTTGCACATGCTCTGGTTTCCTCCCACAGTCCAAAGATGTGCAGGTCAGGTGAAGTGGTCATGCTAAATTGCCCATCGAGTTAGGTATATTAGTCAGAGGGAAATGGGTCTGGGTGGGTTACTCCTTGGAGGGTCGGTGTGGACTTGTTGGGCTGAAGGGCCTGTTTCCACATTGTAGGGAATCTTATCAAGCTGGGGATCCTACAAGGCTTCTTAACCGCTTCTCACCTCCATTGTTAACTGTACTTGTACTTCTGTTCCTGGACTCCATTTCGAATGTACTTTTAGCTTATATCACCTCCCCCCCAGTTTTCCTACCAAAATATATCGTTTTGCACTTCTCTACTTTAAAATTCATTCGCAATGTCAGCCTGTTCCATTAGCCTATATTCTCCTAAAGTCTTAGTACCCTCTTCATGGTTCACAAAATGTTCCAGTGTTTGTGTCGCATTCAAATTTGCAACTCTTCCCTGCATACCCATTTATATTGATCAAGAGAAGTCACATTACTGACCTCTGGGGAATACCACTGTACATCAGCTTAACGTCTGAAAAATCTCTTCCCTACTGCTCTCTCTTTCTACTCATACTGGCAGCTTTCTATTAGTCCCAACCCTCGAACTCAGCACCACCTTCCTAACCTGCAATCTTTTTCCTGACCTCTCCGCCCCCGCCCACACCCCCATCCCCACTCCGGCCTATCACCCTCACCTATCACATTTCCAAGTCCCTCCTCCCTATCTTAGCCTGCTTGGCACACTCTCCTCATTCCTGAAGAAGGGCTCATGCCCGAAACGTCAAATCTCCAGCAACACATTTTCAGCCCTGATCTCCAGCATCTGCAGTCCTCACTTTCTCCGAGAAAACTTTCTATCAATCCTCTTATTCCAGGGTCATTGACTTTCCTCATAATTATGGCACTTTATTCAGCGATAATTTTCAAAGGGAGTTGAAAATACACTTAAAATGATGTGGGGAACATATAAAGTGGATGTAATTGGATGGATTTTTCAAAAGAATGGTATTGACATGATGAGTGAAGTGGTATTGTTCAATGCTGTACAGTCCTGAGAGATAATGGGCTGGTTAAACTGGGCTGTTGAAGTGGCAAAACCAGTTCATGGTAAATTTTGTAAAAATACACATTGGATACCATAGCAATAGGAATGGTCCACCAACCAGAATCTCCAATACCTCCACAATGACCACAGGACATAGAACATTTTGACTTTTCACTGAGGCGACATTCCTGATTGAAATCTAATTATTTAAAGTTTCCTGGTTCGTGCTTCTTTCTCCTTCATTTATCAACAAAGTGTGTGGTAGAGCTGATCACCAAGTGCAGGTCATCTCTATAAGCAGCAAGGAAATGGTACATGGGAGCAGTTCAGCATGACAAGATTGGAGCAATGCTTGTCTCCATTAGCGAGTTTGGAGAAGATTTGCATCTCAGGTCGAGGTTCTGGATGTAGGTTTGCTAGCTGAGCCGGAAGGTTTGTTTTCAGACATTTCGCCACCATACTTGGTAACATCATCAGTGAGCCTCGAGAGGTTGCAAAACGTCTGAAAACGAACCTTCTGGCTCAGCGAGCAAACCTACATCCAGTTAGTTCTATGTCATGCATCTCTTTTCCAGTGATTTATTGTTCGTTCCAAGAGGCTTTATAATGGGTGCCTTTGTTGTCCAGAACTAATACTCTTCCAATAAGAGGCTCTTAAAAGTCTCATTACATAAGTTAATGCACATCTTTTCTACTTCTCCCAGTGTTGTAATAATCTCTAATAGCCAACACATTTTACTGATGATCTATTCCTAAATTCTGCTGGATAACAACTTTATCTGCATCGCCACACATTTGAACATAGAACAATACAGCACACGAACAATACCAAATTCAACTAATTCCTTTTGCCTAGCCTTGGTCCATATCCCTCCATTCCTTGCATGCTCATCTAATAGTCCCTTAAATGCTCCTACTGTATCTGCCTCCACCATTATCCCTGGCAGCTGTGTTCCACACTTCCAGCACTTGCTATGTAAAAAACTTGCCCCTCACATCTCTTTGAACTTTCCCCTCTCACCTTACATGCATATCCCCTAGTATTGGACATTTCAACTCTGGGAAAAAGATTCTATCAACCTTATCTATGTATCTCATAATTTTTGTACAATTCTGTTTTCTTGACTCCCCTCTGCCTCTGTCAGTCCAGAGAAAACAACCAGAGTTTTTCTAGCCTCTCCTTATAGAACAAACCCTCTAATCCAAACAACATCCTGATAAACCTCTCCTACACTGTTGGCAAAGCGTCTACATCCATCCTGTAATGTGGTGACCAGAATTGAATGCGACCTAACCAAAGTCTTATAAAGCTGCAAAATGACATCCGTACTCTTGCACTCAATTCTTTGACTAACAAAGGTAAGTATGCCAAATGCCTTCTTTACCAAACTACCTATCTACTTGTATGGCCACTTTCAGACAGCTATGGGCTTGAACTGTAAGATCCCTCAGCACATCAATGCTGTTCAGAGTCCTGCCATTAACTGTATACTTTTCCTTAAAATTTGACCTCCCAAAATGCAACACATCACACTTGCCCGGAGTAAACTTAATCTGTCATTTCTCTACCCATTTCTGCAACTGATCTATATCCCGCTGTATCCATTGACAACCATCTATACTATCCACAACTCCAGTGATTTGTATGTGGTCTACAAACTTACTAACATACCCATCCACACTTTGTTTATTCTTTATTGTCATTCATGGATGAAACTTGCTTGGAAATCATTTCTCAAACACCACTTTGAATTCAGATTTTTCACAGTAAATAGAAATAAATAAGTATATTCTGATAGCCAGTACAGAGACATGGCTGGAGGATGATAGATTGGAACCTGAATACTGAAAGATTCATGACACTTAGGAAGGACAGGAAACTAAGAAAAGGTGGAGAGGTGGCACTATTAACTAATGACATATTTGCACAATTAAGGTGGGGGATGACCCAAGTTCAGGACACTAGAACAGTTTGGACACAGATGAGAAACAGTAAAGGCAGAATATCACCTGTAGGAGCGAAATATGGACATTAACCGCTTGATAGGAAATAATGGGAGATAGTGAGGACAGCAGATGCTGGAGAATGACAGTCAATAAAGTTTGGTGCTGGAAAAAGCACAGTGGGTCAGGCAACCTCTGAGAAATGTGAGAGTCAATGTTTCAGGCATAACCTCTCATCAGCTCCTGATGAAGGGTCAAGCCCAAAACGTCAATGCTCTTGCTCCTCGGGAAATAGTGGGAGTTAATCAGAAAAGGTACAGTAATAATCACGGGGGATTTTAATCTGCATATTAATGGCCAAAGATACCAAAGATTAGGACTTCACACAATGTTTTAGAATAGTTTAATAGAATAGCACCTCTGGAGCTAACTAGAGAGGTTTTAGAAGACCTGGTGATGTGCAACAAGAAGGAATTTCATCTTAAGGTGCCCTTGGTAGTTGCGATCATAACATGTTTGAATCCTGCTGAAGGAAAGACTGGCGCCATGAGTAGTATTTTAAATTTGAGGAAGAGATTGGGTCCAAGATTATAGGATCCCGACAGTGCAGAAAGAGGCCATTGAGTCTGCACCAATCCTCTGAATACCATCCGAACCTGTCCCCATAATCCAACATTTATCATGGCAAATCCACCTAGCCTACACATCCCTGGACACTATGGAGCAATTCAGCATGACCAATCCATCTTAACCTGCACATCTTTGGACCATGGGAGGAAACCGAAGCACCCGAAGGAAACCCACACAGACACAAGGAGAATTTACAACTGCCCACAGACAGTCATCTGAGGCTGGAATCGAACCTGGGTTCCTGGCGCTGAGAGGCCCCACTGCTAACCACTGAGCCGCCAATGGATTCATGGTCATCATTAGAAGCTTAATTCTGAATTCACCAACTGCTGTGGTGGCATTCAAATCCTGGTCCCCAGAACATTACCTATCTCTCTGGATTAACACCCAACAGTAACACCACTCAGCCATCACCTCCCCTACTGTTAATTCATAAGTTTGGCTGTGACCAACTCTTGGCTAATGTGGGAAATCAATACGTGATCAGCTCTCTCTGAACCACAAAGTTAACTAGTTTATACTGCCACCCATACTTTGAACTATGGTAGAGAACTAGTTGCTCTGGAGAGATTCAGCGACTTATGATGCAATGTGCAGGGTAAGTCCCGTTTAACTATTCAACTTTTGCATATTGCAAAACAAAAAAAAAGTGTGGAGCCATTACAACCTGCTATAATATCAGAATCACGCAATCTGTTCACAGCGCAGAAAGGCTATTCAGCCAATCAGGTCTGCACCATTTCTGCAAAGGAGCACTTCTCCCATTCTACTGCCTTCTCTCTGTAACCTGTACATCCTTCCAGCCTTTTAAAAGCCTTGATTGAACTTGCCTCCACCCACTCTCAGGACAGTATAATTCAGACCCTAAACACTGCTGCATGAAAACAGGGTACAAAGCTGAACAGAAAGTGTCCACTACTCCTTTTGCGAACATGCAACATAAATTGAAGGATGTAACCAGTTGAACTTACTTTCTCCGAACACTCCCTCCCCAGATACACTGCAACAGTTTCAGAGGAATAAAAAAAAGACATTCTAATGATATGGTCAAGAATTACATTTTCAAAAGTCTCAATTGACCTTTGACCAGGTCAATTGGTCAGGGACCCACCTCCTTGTCCTCTTGCCGACGGCGACACATTTCCTCAGGGGTCTCCATGCGTTCGATTGGAACAGACAGCTTTGGAGAGTCTGACTCTACTTGAAGACAATACAAAGCGAGATTAATCCACTGTCACTAACAAAAAAGGATATCGCTTGCTTTTAAGAGATAAGACAAAGATGTGTCCATACGTAACTCCATTGCAAACTGATCATTAAAGTAAAGAGTTTTGTGGCAGTCTATTCATTTGAAGTAAATATTAATAGTGGAGCAGGTTCAAGTTCTTCAAAGACGCCACTGACTGAAAGAGGGCAAACAGCTCGAGAACTCAGCTCAGAATTAATCCACAGAGAATTCCTCTCAAGTTTGCATATAATTACCTGTAAAACATTAGACCCTGATCTTGCTACTGATTTGCATCCCTCAGGAATTATTCTAATTAATATTTTAATTATTCTATCTGTAACTAATCTCCACCCTATTTGCCTTTCTCTACTGTCTCTCTCTGCCTTAGTTGAAGGAATCTCAGTCAGGCCTCCACTACTTCACAACAGTTTTTAAAAAAAAATTCTTTGAGCTAACCTGTGAAGCTCAGAATTACTACTGAACCTACAGGGCAAACAGCAAGCCTGTATGGGTATCTGACTCAGTCATGCTCCTCCCTACATTCGCTCCCTCTCTCTATTGGTTACCCTCACTGATCACATCAACCTGAAGGTCTGGGTCAGGATACAGAGAGAAACATGGCTCGCAGGCAAATGTCTCAATTAGTTATGGAGCAGCAAGTGTTTCTGATGCTTCAATTTTGAAATTATCAAGTGTTAAATTGCCTGGGTCCTCATTCTCTATAAACCCCCAGCTCCACAAAACTCAAGATCTTTGTATTCCACAGATTCTAGCAATTATTTCATTCCAATATAATTCTACCAACTATTTCAGGATTCCTCAATTTAACTGTTCCACCATTCAGCTGATGCATTTAGCTCTGTAATTTTATCTCTAAAGCTCTCCAGCTCTCCCAACTCCAGTAAACATGCTTGTTTTGAACTCTCACAATGTTCAAGTTTTTGATGAACTGTCAATCTCACACTGTGATCGAACATAAAATATGGTCCAAAAGCATTCCTGAGTGGAATCCTCAACGTTTTATAACGTTAATGGCACTAGATAAATGCAGTTGCTGTCAGTGCTAAAACTACAAAAAACAAATACCCTGTACTCACAGGCTATAAAGTGCTGAACTCAAACAATGTGTGCATGTGACAGAGTACAAGTGTGTGTAAATCTCAGAGAGAGTCTGCAAGAGAGAAAGCATGAGCTCAAGAATGAGTGAGAGTGAGAGAATGGGTGTCCATGTGTCTGGGGTAGTGTGGAGGGATGACTGGGTGGAGGAAGTGGCTAATATCAAATGGAGCATGGGAAGTCTGGGGAGGGGGTTGGGGCAGTCTTTTGACTCAACTGTTGTCTTTGAATAACTTTGGCACAAGCTGGTACACTGAGATGAACCTTGCAAGTTGCCCATCTTGCCAGTGGTTTCAGGGTCACCCATCTGGGCTGCCAAGAAATGAGGAACCCCACAATCTCAGAATACATCCTTCCCCCCCCATCTCTGTGCTTGTGGAAGAATCCAGGCCAGGGTGAGAATGTGAATGTGTCCTTGGGTCAGTGAGGGTTTCTGCCATGTGGTGGCGGTGGTGGTTGTGGTTGTGTTGTGGTAGTAATTGTGGTTGTGGTGAGGAGTGAGGGCACAACTTTTCTCATGCCCGCGTCACTGTTCCTACATTGAGTGTCCATGGGTCTGGATAGGACTGAATTTGCTCAGCACCATTTGATGGGAACACAAATGGTTCAAATGAGGGAGTTGGGAAATTTCCCTAGTATGGATGAGGTCAAAATTAACCACATAATACACGTGATGCCACTGCAACAGGGATTTGTGTGCACTGATGTGTAAGTACATGATGTATCTGCCAACTGTACTGACTGAATTCTGACCCTTCATCTCATTAGTGCACATTCCTCAAGCTTCACACAGACATGGTCAACAATAGACAATAGGTGCAGGAGTAGGCCATTCTGCCCTTCGAGCCTGCACCACCATTTATTATGATCATGGTTGATCATCCTCCCTGAGTGAGGATGGGGGTTAGTGGGCTTCGATACACTGAATAACAGCCACCTCGTGAGAAACTATCAAAAGCCAGCTGATGACTGAAGCACCGATGCTCCCTAGGAAATATCAAATGGCTAAAGGAAAAGAGAGAGTCTAGAGCGAGAATTGGAATGTCACAGATTACAAAAACAAAGAGCACAAAATGGAGGGGGGTATGGGGAGGAGAAATACAACAACAGACAAGATGCCAGTGAATTACTGGAAAGTCCACCTTTCAGGTACACGCCCAGTACATTTTGCCGATTGTTGTTTGGGTCGACCTCATCGAATACAGCTAATGGAACAAGATTCCCATTCGCAGATTCCCCTGGGAGATCAGGATGCTGAAAGATGCCATTATCTCGGCAACGTCCAGTCATGGCCGGGCTGCACATCTTTTCCAATACACGAAAGGACGTGGTGCGTCTGGGAAGGGTCGGCCCATTGTTTGAAAGTGACCCCTGTCCACCTCGGTTACCAGGCAGACTTCCTTTCTCATGCTCCACCACAACATGGCTGCCCGAGTCTGGCTGGACTATTGGCTTTCTCAGCTTGTGCAAAAAGGGTCTTTTCAGTCGGAAGGGCCTCGGGCTGAGGAGGTAGAGATTCCTGGAGAGTGGGTTTGGGAGGTGCTGCTGTGTGGCCTGCCTGGGATCCAAGGGGCTTGCTGCCTGCTTCTCGTGCCTGCGGATGGTGGTGAAGCGGGTGTAGGAGGCGGGGCAGGCTCCTTGGCAACGGTTGTTGATGCGTGCGCTCAGTGGGCGATCCTTACTGCCCGAGCTGTCAGCTGAGATGGTGGAGAGGCCGTCCGCCTTGTCATCAATAGCAGGGCACAGTGACTCTGTAACCACCACTTCACTAAGCTCCGATGCCACTTCTTCAGGATCGCTGCTGGAGATGGAAGCGTGCCGGGTGGTTATGTTAACTTCAGATCCCGTCTTGTCGTGGCATTGTGGAGAGGGCTCCAACAGACTCTCGACAGAGTGGGCCGCATGTAGGAAAGGCCTGGAGTGAGGTGGCACTGGGCTCCTGTGTGGTGTAGAGCCAGTGGTAGCATCTAGTGCGGGCATCGACCGTGACCTCTGGATGATCTGCTCAAATTCATTGACCCTGGAGGACACTGAATAGTCTGGGGCCTGGCTCAACCCATCTTGACTCAAGTTCTGCCTGCAGTGGCCTTTCAGATCATATTCTAACTGAAACACCATGGCTCTCACCATGGAGGTGGGCAGGGCTCCTGGGGGCAGCGAGCGATCCATCTGACAGGTACTTTGGCAGGTTTTGGTAAAGGCCATTGTATCATCACCACAGCCATTCGGAAGACCACCTCTCCTGGGATTGGCGGGCAGCTCCTGCACCCTCCCGTGGCTACTTGAACAAAGGCTGGGCTCCTCGCTTTCTGCCAGGAAGAGAGACTCGGCACTTCGACCAGTCTCTTTCGCCGCCACTTTCTTGCTGGTGAGTTTGCAGACGACACTGAGGAGGTTTTCGTAACTCTGAGCCCTCTGTGGACAGCGAGCGTCACCCTCTCTGTCCTGGGCACGGATGCTCTCTACCAGTAGTTTGGGCTTGAATTTTGAGGGAAGGATTTCAGAAATGCAGGCCTTTGCTGCTGACAAGGGCGTCTTATGTTTACATTTATTACCTAGCATATTACTAGAGTTAACCGGCGTACTATAAAGTGAAGTAGTTGAAATGCTGTGGCCATTCCCACCTTTAAAATCCACTGGTAAGCGTGCAGAGCAACAAAACAGACACAAGCATTAGAAAAAGCAAGCAATAGTAAACAGCTTTCAACACACCTAAAGCATTTTAAGCATTCCCAGTGGGTTACCCAGTTGTTTTAAAGCTCAGCAATTTGGATGGCTAAACCTTTTGAGTGCAGCACATACTGTTTCTGATCACTGTATGGCATCTCTTAGTCACATTGTGAGGCCAACAAAATGGAGGTTATGTGAAACGCAGTCCTTTGTTAGCACTGCTCAAGACTCATATCCCAGATTGTCACTGCACCCGCAATTTTTACCTTGGACAACAGCAGCATCAGACAAAATGACAGCTTTAAGAACAAACATCACCAGGTTAGAATTTGATTGAATGTACCAGGCTCCAATGGACTAACAGAATCTATGACTTATCCTGAAATTCAAATACATTGCACTTCAGACTTTACCATTCCCACAAAAATAAAATGAATTTGGAGAGATGCTGGTGGTATAAACATAAGCCAACAGCACAATCTCCGTTCAGTTCCTGGTTGATATACAGCCAGTTGGCTGAGCCACTTAGTCTGAAGATCACAGACACACCAAATTGATACTGCCAAACGCTGGCATTAGAGACTCTTTTTCTGAGGTGACCTCAAAAGCAAATTTTTAGCGTAGGGTTTTTGGAGATTTACATTGCATCCAACTGGAAGCACAACCCAACCAGTTAGAGTGTATCGAACATGGCCTGAAGTCAGCAGAAATCCTGGAAAATAAGCACCTTCTCCTAATTGAATCACATCTCCTACCTACAGTAAAAGCAAGTGCCAAGAAAGAGGTGGGCAGTTACTGACCAGCTACAGCACCGTAACATGAAGGTTTCCCGAATGGCTACAAAGTTGACTCTTTGCACTCATCAGGACTGGGAGGCAAGAAATCAAACTTCAAAATGGAACAACAATTCGTGATTCCTGATGAAGAGTTTATGCTCGAAACATTGACTCTCCTCCTCAGATGCTGCCTGACTGGCTGTGCTTTTCCAGCAAGCACACTTTTTTGACTCTGATCTGCAGTCCTCACTTTCTCCTAACAATTTTAATCATTTGGCTTCATCGCCTCACAGTCCTAATGAGTTGAAGATGAAAAGCTTTGAATTTGTGCCTCTTTTTCGCAGCGTTTACCACCGTGCCACCAAGCGAGTGCTGAATGATTGCAGAGCCAGCCTCAGCACTTTGCAGCTGCCCACCTTTGGTTGAAGAGGAGCTGGACGTCCTCTTGCTCAAGCCGCTCAACCCCTGGAATGGAATATCGCCCCCTTCCAGAACGGTCTTGTAGATTAGCCTCTCGTTCTCCTGGCTGACTGGCTCCCCTGTGCCAGCCTCTGACTGTCTTCTCACTGCATGGGAATTGGACAAAAATGTGGAACTGGGTGGGTGGGTGGGTGGATGAAAAAGAAACGGAGAATAACCACATGCCATCAGGATCTTTTTATGCAACTGCTCAACTGATCAGAACTACACAGCCTCTGACATTTGCAGCAAACAGCTCTCTTGAAACACTTAGATGACTCATGCCCAAGTTTCACATTTTTAACAGAAACCCTGGTGCCCTTCATCAGTCAGTGGTTTGATTGTGCAGGCTTGGCTGTTACTGTGAGGGGGATGGTTGCAAAGTTAGCTCATTCATTGAGTTGTAAAGCATTTAAGAAATGAGCTCAACTCATTGGAGTTGCTGCATAGCATTCTGTTCTTGACATCAAGATCACTGACCCTTTGGGCTAGAAAGACACTGGAATAACTTGGGATCCTCCCCATTCTTCTGCAACAACTTGACATTTGGAATTGCTTACTTCACTTCAGAATTCATATTTTCCACAGCTGTGGCCGTTTCGGTGTGAGGGAACTGAAATAATCCTACTCAAGGATTTCTCAGTGAACTCTCCCGCCCCATTGGGCTTCATGTGATGGAAATCTGTACAGGGGAATGGTTTCCCATTCATTAAACAGTGTGGGAGAGAGAGCACATTCCACATCAAACTTTTCAGTGAGAACGGTTCAATAATCTGGCTCAGTTTCCACTGCTTCCCGATTACCAGTTAAGAAAGTTCCGGGCTTGTTGAGAAGAAGGGCAAAACCTTATATCTCTAAAAATCTTCATAACCAGTGAAGCACTTTAACCAAAAGAAATAATCAGTATTAAATAGAACATAGAATAGAACAGCACAGAACAGGCCCTTCAGCCCTGGATGTTGTGCTGATCTTTCATTCTAATTTAAGTTCAAACTAACCTACATACCCTTCATTTTACTATCATCCCTGTGCCTATCCAAGAGTCGCTTTAATGTCCCTAATGTCTCTGACTCCAACACTACCACTGGCAGTGCATTCCACACACTTACCACTCTCTAAGTAAAGAACTTACCATCTGGTTGAAGATTTGTAGCTCGGGTGTCTGTTGTTGTGGTTCTGTTCGCCGAGCTGGAAGTTTTTGCTGCAAATGTTTCGTTCCCTGGCTAGGGAACATCATCAGTGCTATTGGAGCCTCCTGTGAAGCGCTGCTTTGATGTTTCTTCCGGTATTTATAGTGGTTTGTTCTTGCCGCTTCCGGGTGTCAATTTCAGCTGTAGTGGTTTGTATGTAGTAGTTTACATCGACCTGGACCCCACATACAAACTACTACAGCTGAAATTGACACCCGGAAGCGGCAAGAATAAACCACTATAAATACCGGAAGAAACATCAAAGCAGCGCTTCACAGGAGGCTCCATTAGCACTGATGATGTTCCCTAGCCAGGGAACGAAACGTTTGCAGCAAAAACTTCCAGCTCGGCGAACAGAACCACAACAAAGAACTTACCTCTGACATCTCCCCAAAACCTTCCTCCAATCACCTTAAAATTATGCCCGCTCATGATAGTTCCATCCTGGGAAAAAGTATCTGACTATCCACTCTATCTATGCCTCTCAACAACTGATACACCTCTAATCAAGTCACCACACATCATTTTTTGCTCTAATGGGAAAAGTCCTAGCTCCCTCAACATTTCTTCATAAGACATGCCCTTCAGTCCAGACAGCATCCTGGTAAATCTCCTCTGCGCCCTCTCTAAAGCTTCCACATTCTTCCTATAATGAGGCTACCAGAACTGAACACAATATTCGAAGTGTTGTCTAACCAGAGCTCTACAGAGCTGCAGCATAATCTCCCGGCTCTTAAACTCAATCCCCCTGCTAATGGGGATTAGTTCAATCCGCCTCTGGTGCAGTTTATGTTCAATGAATAAATCTGGAATTAAAAGTTAATCGCAATAATAATTTGCAAGGTTTGTGAAGGTTTGTAGCTCAGATAGCAATAATAATGAACAAACAACCAACAATTGTGAAAAAACGCATACGGCCCACTGAAGTCCTGGAGGGATTGAAATCTTCCCTAGTCTGGCCAATGTATGATTCCAGACCCATTGCAATGTGGTCAACTCTAATGCACCTTCTGTAATGGCTCAGAAAGCCACTTATCTCAAAGGAGTTTAGGATCAGGGTAAAAAGGTTGGCTTTGCCACCGATGCACGTATTCCATGAATCAATGGACAAAGCAATTCATCAGCCAACTTGAGGAGAGCAAGTTCCCACAAACAATAAGTTAATGGCCTGTCTGCCTTGGCCATACTTAATGAGCAATAAATATTGCCCAGCACACGAGGGAGAAAATTATGTCTTAAAAAAAAGTGTTTTGGGGTTTTTTTCACACCTACTGGAAAGCGCAACAGGGATTTTGATAGATCTCTTATCCAAATTTCTCTTTTCAGGGGGTGAGGAGAAAATGAGGACTAATTCCTGATGAAGGGTTTATGCCCAAAACATCGATTCTCCTGCTCCTTGGATACTGCCTGACCGGCTGTGCTTTTCCAGCGTCACACTCTCTACACTTTTCAGGGGGTGAAAATGGTACAGGAAAAGATAGAACTGATGGGCAGATTAAGTTCTCAGGAGATAAGCCAGATTCAAAGGGGTTACAGGGCAGCGTTTCAAGTCAGGAATAGGGCCCCTTGAACTGCTGCTACCTTCCAGCAAAAAAAAAGTGCTTTGCAGGCATCAGCTTCTGGTAGTTTCAGTTTATATTGTCGCCTCTTCAGCGCTTCACAACAGAAAATAAAAGCTGGCTTTGTGTTTGCAAATAAAAGGATGCATTATAACCCCTAAAGCAACAACATATCTTCTTTAGCTTAATAAAGGCACTTCAGAGCATCAAGGAGAAAGTGAGGACTGCAGATGCTGGAGATCAGGGCTGAAAATGTGTTGCTGGAAAAGCGCAGGTCAGGCAGCATCTAAGGAGCAGGAGAATCGAAGTTTCGGGCATGAGCCTTTCTTCAGGACTCCTGAAGAAGGGCTCATGCCCGAAACGTCGATTCTCCTGCTCCTTGGATGCTGCCTGCCCTGCTGCGCTTTTCCAACAACACATTTTCACTTCAGAATACTGATAGAACACTGATCAGGTTTGGCAAAGGGGCAAGAGTTAAGGGGTGTCTTAAAGTTGAACAGGGAGGTGTAGAGGTGTTAGGAGAGTATTCCAGGGGCCTCAGTGACTGAAAGCAAGGCCACCCATAATGGAAGGATGCTCAGAGGCTAAAACTGGAGGATACAGAGAATTCAAATCAGAGAGGCCATGGGGAATCTGAAAACATGGAAAAGAATCTTAAAATCAAGACTGTTATAAAGCTCTCAGAGTCTGCCACAACTATGTCTCAGCAACGGAAGCTCACCATTACAACTGGAAGCTCTGCAAGAGTTAAATCTGAAAGTTTAATCACAGCATTGGCAGATTTGGATCGGTTAACAACTCTATCTTATTAACTAGAACTGAGCATTATTTACTATGCAGCTCTTAAGGCTCCAAAGGTGACAATACACGAAAACCAAGATTTTGGATACTCCAACTGTGAATAGAGAGGAAGTACTAGCTGAAGGGGGAGAGGATACGTACAGGGAGGGGTTAGCACCTTTCACCACGGAAAACTATTTGACCCATCATGGATGCGTCCTTTGAGAGGAGCTATTCAAGTTAATCTCACTCCCCTGTTCCTTCCACAAAGCTATACATTTTTTCCTTTGTAAATGCATGTTTGAAAGTCCGTGATTTAATCTGCTTCCACTACTCTTTCAGGCAGCACAGATCCTGATCATAACTCGAAACATACAGAAAGGAAATCCACCAGACCTCTTTGCCATCTATTCCAAATCTCGACCTGATCATGAAGAATGCTCCCCAAGTGAAGACAGTTCTTTTTCCCATCTCTTTATTAAATCTCTTTATGACTCTGAATACCTCCAATAAATCTTCTTTTGAATGCATCTCATCTAAGATGAACAATTCCAACTTTTCTCATGTTTTCCAAGTAACTGGTGTTCTCACTCCTGGTTCCAATCTTGCAAATTTTCTTTGCATCCTCTTGAATATTGTTCCAAACGCGTGATGTCCAAACCTAGATCAACCTACCTTCAGTGACCCCGACCAGAGATTTATATAAAAGTTGAAATCCTGGGAGAGATTAAGTTGATTCATCCAAATCACAGGAAGCTTACCATTGCTAAGTTAGCACTGCTGCCTCACAGCGCCAGAGACCCGGATTCAATTCCCGCCTCAGGCAACTGTGTGTGGAGTCTGCACATTCTCTCCGTGTCTGCGTGGGTTTCCTCCTGGTGCTCCAGTTTCCTCCCACAGTTCAAAAATGTGCAGGTTGGGCGAGTTGGCCATGCTAAATTGCCCGTAGTGTTAGGTGAAGGGGCAAATGTAGAGGAATGGGTCTGGGTGGGTTGCTCTTCAGAGGGTCGGTGTGGACTTGTTGGGCCGAAGGGCCTGTTTCCATACTAAGTAATCTAATTTAATCTAATCAGAAACACAGACTTATAGAATCCCTACAGTATGGAAAGAGGCCATTTGGCCCATCAATTCCACACTGATCCTCTGAAGAGCATCCCACCCAAACCCAGCCCTCCACCACATACTGTAATCCGCATTTTCCATGGCTAATCCACCTAAGCCTACACATTCTTGGACACTATGGTCAATTTAGCATGGCCAATTCACCTAAGCTGCACATCTTTGGACTGTGAGAGACATGGGAAGAATGTGCAAACTTTACACAGACACTTTCTAGCGGCTGGAAGTGAACTTGGGTCCCTCGTGCTGTGAGGCAGCAGTGCAAACCATGTCACGCTGGAGGCACCCCAGGAAAAGCAGTGCCACAATTCTGGTGGGATAAAGCTACAACCAAAACAAAAAGAATTGCCTTTTTGTTATTCATTCTCAGAATAAGGGAGTCACTGGCTAGACCAGCGCATTTATTACCCATCACTAACTGCCTAGAGGGCAGTTAAGAGTCAACCACATTGCTGTGTGTCTGGATCACATGCAAGGCCAACCAGGTCAGCATTAGACTTTTAATTCGAGACGTTTCTTGAATTCAATTCCATCATCTGCCACGGTCCCCAGAACTGGATCTCTGGATTAACTATCCAGTGATAATACCACAAGGCCATCACCGAGGGGATGTATAGCATTTGTGTAGCACCTTTCGCAACCTCGGGACATCTCAAAAGTGTTTAATCACCAGTTAAATATTTTTGAACAGAAATCATTGTTGTGGTTCAGGAAATGTGGCAGCCAAATAGTACACAGCAAACGCCCAAAGCAGCAATGTGCTAATGATGAGATCCTGCCTATTTTAGTGATCTTGGTTCAGACTAATGTCCTATCTCTGATATGTTTATCTGTAACATACAGAGCATTGGTTGAAGTGCAACTTAATGATATCATCTCCAACTTCTCTTTCCGGTGCTATACTGTTCTGGAATGTTAGCTTTTGTGTTCAAGTCTCTGGGATGAGATTTGAACCTTCCAAGTCAGAGATGAGAGTAGTCCTAAGCAAGGCACAGATGGCACCACCACACTGGGGACAGTCCCTTTGTCACTTTCAACAGCATAAATACAAGTGGCTGGATTTTTACAGCTCTCCATCCCATCCCTTGCCCCACTCTCCCTGGTGGGTGAGTATTCAGCAAGGGGAGGTGGGTACGTGTACTGTGATGGATGGTTAGCTAACCCCCACATTACCTCCTTGACCAATAATGTGGAATTGAGCAGAACAGAACAGTGCTCGGTCAATAATATGATTACAGCGTGCAGACAGGTGAGATTCAGAAGGCCGTTTCTGTGGAAAAGTCAGGGAGGGAGGTTGGTGCATCTTCTGGAGAGGTTCCCCGTGCATCCCTTGTTCAGGATCAAGGTGGCTCAGTGGTTAGCACTGCTGCCTCACAGCTTCAGGGACCCGGGTTCAATTCCACCCCGGGGTGATAGTCTGTGTAGAGTTTGCATATTCTCCCCGTCTCTGTGCGGGTTTCCTCCGGGTGCACCCGTTTCCAACAGTCCAAAGTTATGCAGGTCAGGTGTATTGGCTATGGGGAAATACAGGATTATGGGGACAGGATAGGGGGCGGATCTAGGTGAGATGCTATTCAGAGGGTCAGTGTGGACTCGACAGGCCAAATGGCCTGCTTCCATTCTCTAGGAATTCTACAAAACTGAAATTCTACAAAACAGATATTCTAGAAAATATCTGATCTCCTATGCATTGTATTCCTTACCACCTGGCTTTCAAAACTCTCATCCTCAATTCCCCTCACCCCAGGGATATTCGTCTGGGATCCATGGTCATCCTGATACCAAGGCTGCAGGAGGTCCCCGAGAAGACCCAGGACTTATGTCTGGTGTAACTAGTTAGCTGGGTGGAGCTCCCTCACACTGACAGCCTGACCCTCATTACCGCCAGCAGGGTATTTCGGCTGATGTGGAAACACTGGCGGTTATCCTTCACAATACAAGAAACTAGATGTGGATATTGGGATACTGAAGGATTTAGTACACACCTATTACAACAGCTACTATGTCCAAACATTATAACCTAAAAGGGTTATAATAGAGCAACATGGTTCAAATAGAGGAGTCCAAAGGTAGAGGGCATAGGTTTAGGGTGAGAGGGCAAAGATTTAAAAGTTACCTAGAGGGCAACATTTTCACACAGTGTATGGAATGAGCTGCCAGAGGAAGTGGTCGAAGCTGGTACAATTGCAACATTTAAGAGGCATTTGGATGGGTATATGAATAGGAAGGGTTTAACAGGGATATGGGCCAAGGGCTAGAAAATGGGACTAGATTAAGTTAGGATATCTGGTTGGCATGGACGAGTTGGACTGATGGGTCTGTTTCTGTGGTGTACACCAAAGGACCATGTGTCAAGTGGCCCAAGTTAAGATGGAATCTGAGAAAATTATACTCTCTGGTCACATGCAAGGATAGTGATGCTATTATGAATGTGTCTCTAAAAAGCACACTGACTACAGGACACAGGCAATAGCATCTGTCAGGGATACCCATAGTGCCCTCTTACTGAGGAATGGCCTCGTTAAGTAGAAGGTAAAAATAAAGCTGCCATAGTTCTACCAGACCATAGAGTTGCTCCCTCATTGGAGAGAAGCAACTGGTGATGGTTTAAGCTGAGGATGTTAGGTGGATTAGTCAGGGGTAAATGTAGGGGAATGGGTCTGGGTGGGTTGTTCTTCAGAGGGTCCGGGTGGCCTTGTTGGGTCAAAGGGCCTGTTTCCACACGATCTAATCTAATCTCCATGTCTCAGGCCAGGGGAAGAGGCTGGAGAGTCCCTTGTGGCAACCTCACCTGATACAGGAATCAAACCCACTCTGATTAGATTAATTTACTTACAGGGTGGAAACAAGGCCTTTGACCCAACAGTCCACACTGACCCTCTGAAGAGCAACCCACCCAGACCCATTCCCCTACATTAACCCCTTCATCTAACACTATGAGCAAACTAGCATGGCCAATTCACCTAACCTGCACATTTTTTTGGACTGTGGGAGGAAACCCATGCAGACACAGGGAAAATGTGCAAACTCCACATAGACTGTTGCCTGAGGCCGGAATTGAACCTGGGTCTCTGGCGCTGTGAGGCAGCAATGCTAACCACTGTGCCACCGTGCCGCCCACAGATGGTTAGATTCCCTGCAGTGTGGAAACAGGCCCTTCTACAAACCAGCTGTTCAGCCAACAGAGCTAACCAACCTCCTCTTGTTAAGTATCCATTGGTGTAGCACTGACCATCCCTTTGGGTAAGGGGGTGGCTCAGGAGCAGACTGCCCCTCCTCCCCATTCTTCCCTATAAAACTGCAACTCCACAGCTGACCCTGCATTCTCCTGCCTGTCTCTTGGTCACTGCAGGAGATGCAAATCATTTAAAATGTTCGGCAAGAGCACAAAACAAAATTTCTCTTGAGCAGTCACTTAAATTGCCGCTGTCCAATTGTTTACATTTAATTAGATGGTGTAATTTGCAACTAATAAGTCACATTCCAACCAAAAACCACTTGAGAGAGAGAGAGATATGATCATGAAAACAATCAGTTTTGTTCAGCCTTCCCCTAAATATACTCCAGTCAGTGCAGCATCTTGGAACACATTCAACAGTGATCATCGCTGGAGTTCTCATCCAACAGGAATCAAAAATAAAATTGCCATCCGGCTTAACTTCCAGGGACAACACATCAGGGATTTTTATCACTCATTATTTTTAGTGTTTTGGATTTTGACTCTGGCTGGCTGGATCTACTCACTATCTGCTCTAAGTCACCCACTTGCTCACTGACATAACACACAGGGACTCTCAAGCGATAGAGGGGTACTGGGAAAGCACAGCAGGTTAGGGAGCATCCGAGGAGCAGGAAAATCGACGTTTAGGGACTCCAGAGCAGCACCCTCCGCAGCGGGAGCGAGTGTGCAGAGGGCAGGCAACCACCGATGCAATGTGGTCCATATTTTAAGATTGAAGCATCCAGAATCATAGAATCCCTATAGGGCGGAAGCAGGCCATTCAGCCCATTGAGTCTACACTGACCCTTCGAAGAACATCCCACTCAGACTCCCATTTCTCCACCCATCACATCCCTGGACACGATGGGAACTTTAGCATGGTCAATCCACCTCACCTGCACATCTTTGATCTGTGGGAGGAAACCCACGCAGACACAGGAAGAATGTGCAAACTCCACACCGACAGTCGCCCCAGGCAGGAATCGAACCCAGATCCCTGGTATGTGAGGCAGCAGTGCTAACCACCAAGTCACTGTGCTAGTCTCTGTCCACAGAAGTATACAACCAGAAAAGAAAAGCACCCCTGTAAATAAACTACAACCAAAGGCAACACCATGTGCAGAACCCATCAGGTAGGGTGGCAGGCAACATCCACGGGTGTGGCTCCCCAAAGGAAGTGACTTTAAGACCCACTCCAGACTCTGAAGTGCAAAATCCTGCTCGGTACCGAGGGAGGGACTGCATTGTTGCAGGTGCCTCTTTCGGATGAGATGTTAAACCAAAGCTCCACCTGCCCCCTCCCTGTAGGATGGTCTCAGGGAAGACTAGGGGATATTCCTTTCCATTATTTGGCCCTCATACAGTACCTAGAAGCAGATCTTTATTACACTGTATAGAGTTGTGTTGCATTCAAACCTCTGAATGCTACACGTGCCACAGTAAAGTCCAATGTTCTCTCTCTCTCTGCACCTGTAATACTGCATTGCCCACTCTGTTTTGCTACCCTGATGCACTTTGTATTATGATCTGCCTGTATGGCATGTAAAACAACATCTTTCACTGATTCAATTTGATTTAATTTTGTCATATCTCCCCAAGTACAGTGAAAGATTTTGTTTTGTGTGAAGGAGGGGCTCATTTAAGCTCATACTATACAAAGTGTATTAGGGTCATGAACAGAGCAAGGAGGACAAGTTGCAACTGCAAAGAAGGTGCACAGAAAGCAAGATCAACATCAGATTTAAAATTTGACAGGTCATTCAGAAGTCTATGAAGGAGACTTGAATTTGGTAGTGAATCTGTTGGTACATGTGCTTAACCTTTTGTACAACTGTCTCATAAGACAATTATATGTCAACCAACCTTTCAACCCCAGCAACTCCAGTGTCTGCTATTTCCGGATTTCTCGGAGTAAGCTCACACACTGAGCATAATATTCATATCATGTACATGTCGCCATGTGAAAAACATCACAGGCTGCGTTGATCCCTGAACCCACGTGCCCCACTGATGGCAGGATGTCACGGAGTTGGGAATGTAAGTGGAGTCCTCACAATTCTCTGCACTCCAAACTGTAATTTATTTCTCATCATTTAATGATAACAGCAGCTTCATGGAGGAGCTAAAATGCCAGGAACAATTTAAAGACATTTCTGTTTGAAGACTGCAGACAGAACGCGCTTACATTGACAGAGATGTGAGATCTATACAAGATGACAGCCTGAGCCTCCAAGGACAGGGCCACTGAAGTGTATGAACAGATGGGCACATATTAGAGGGGGCATTATCAAACTATTTAAAACACTAACGATATGCTCTAAGAGCCAGGTGCACTCAAAGTGGAAACTGCAGCCAAATTGGCAGTGAGGTAATCCAAATTGACGCGCGTCAATTCATTCCATTTTTGTTTTGGAGGGAGAAAATAGGTATTTATAATTCGAGCTCTCAAAGACCAATCTTAGGTTAAATACCATCAAGCTGGGGTTGCAGAGGGTGGGTTTGGTGAGGATAAGTCAGTTACATCTAAGGGAGGGCGGGTCATGAGGACATTGGGGTGGGCTTGGGGGAAGAGGAGAGTTTGTTGTTCACCTGAGGGGGCAACCTATGGTCACGCAAGACACCCAACATTTCACATACCTTGCATTTGACCGGTGTATGCTTCCGATCGCTCCCTTCTGGGTTAATAATTTTGTTTACTGTGGCAGAAACTCATTCACATCAAACAGTAGATCCACACTGGCCTCTGTGATGACCTACATCTGCAAGGCATGATTAGAAAATTCCAGAATTGCTTGCCTGGCAGCAGGAAGCACATCAACCAAAGTTCCAGAAGGAGGGGTCACAGTCGAAGGATACAGAGTAGGTCATTTAGGACTGAGATGAAGTGAACTTTCATCACCCAGAGTGATGAGCCTGTGGAATGTTCTGCCACAAAAACGCCAAGAGATTGAATGTTTTTAGGAAGGAGTTGGACATGGTTCTTAGGGCTAAAGGGATTGAGTATGAAGAGAAGGTGGGGATGGATTACTGAGTTGGATCTTCAGCCGTGATCATATTGAATGGCCTACTCAGTGTCCTATTTTCTATGTTTCTAGAGAAAATGCAAGTTAACATCCTGGAGATACTCGAATAAATGATACTCACACTGGGCCACTGAAGAACACAGAGGGGAACAGGGCAATCAGCAAGTGTTTGGAAGATGGATTCAATATCCCAGGGTAAGATATCATTCAAATGCACAGTTACTAAGCTAAATAGGGAGGTCAAGACTACCCAAACAAAAACATGCTTGATGTGTCAGTAACAAGTTTATTTAAGCTTCGACAAAAGCCTCTGTTAGCATTTGCACCTCTCAATCAGAAGGTTACAGATTCAAATTCTATTACAGAAAACCCCAAGTTCATAAATCCAGGCCTCATCGCTCAAAGGCAAGACTGAGGGTGGACTGCACTTTCAGAGTATCTCTTTGGTGAGAGAGCGTGCGAGCGAGAGAGTGAGAGATGTTAAACCAAGATCCCTCCTACCCCCTCTAATGTGTGCCCATCTGTTCATATGCTTCAGTGGCCCTGTCCTTGGAGGCTCAGGCTGTCATCGGGGCTGCTAACTGTGATCAGCTTAATCAGCTGCATCCTTCCCTGCTTCCTGATTCACATTGAGAGATCTGTAAAAGAATCAGACCCACATCGCTTTCACAGTAAGCACAAGTCTCTGAAATCTCCAAACAGGAGAGTCTTTCAATTATTCCTGACACTTTAGTTCCTCCATGAAGCCACTGTTATCATTAAATGACGAGAAATAAATACCACATGGCAGTATTTGAAAGAATAAGAGGGCCATTCACCTCAGATTTTCTGGACAAGAATTACCCCTCAGGCAATGTCATGAAAACAGATTAACTTATGATTTACCTCACTGTCAAGATTCAGGGATTCTGCTGTGCACAAATATCTATGTTTTTCATGACATGTGGGTGTCAGCAGCTGACCAACATTTATTGTCCATCCCTAACTGCCTGGAGGAGCTGCAAGTACTGCTGTCCAGCCCGGGTGCTGGTGAGCTGTCTTTTGAAACCCTGCAGTCTTTGGGGTGTAGGAGTATCCACAGTGCTGTTAGGGAGGGAGTCTCAGGAGTCAGCAACAGTGAAGGAAGGGTGATCTATTTCCAAATCAGGATGCTAAGTGGCTTGGAGGGGAACGTGTGGTGCACTCTTGTACCTGCTGCTTTTGCCCTTTCGGGAGATAATGGTTGCGGGCTTGGACACTTTGGTGAGTTACTACACTGCAACTTGCCGGTAATACACACTGTTGGCAGTGTATGTCACTGGTGGGCAGAGTGAATGTCACAAGTTGTGGATGGACATACAAATCAAGCAGGCTGCTTTGTCCTGGATGATTACAAGCTCCTTGAGTGTTGTTGGAGCTGCATTCATCAGGCAAGTGGCAAGCGTTCCATCACATGCCCGACTTGTGTCTTGTAGATAAGGGACAGGCTTTGGGAAGTCAGTTGGTGAGTCAGCATTGACAAGTTGGGCCAAAGGGCCTGTTTCACGCTATATGCTTGCTGTTTCTGCTGTTTGGCACGAACGACATCCTGTGTAGCTTGACCAAGTTAACACCACATTTTTTGGTATGCCAAGTGCTGCTCTTGGCGTGCCCTCCTGCACTCTCCATTGAATTAAGACTGATCCCTTGGCTTGATAGTAATGGTAGAATGGGGAATTTGCTGGGCTAGGAGGTTGCAGATTGTGGTGAAATTTGATTTTGCTGATGATGCCCACTGTGCCTCATGGATGTTCAATCTCGAGTTGCTAGATCTGTTTGCTGTCTGTCCCAACCGTCATACGGTTAGAAGTACACACATCACATTGATTGGCTTCCTCAATGTGAAAGCAGACTCTGTTCTAGTAAGGACAGAGATCTCATTCTTACCAATACGGTTATAGACACATACATCTGTTACAGGTAGATTGGGGAGGATAAGCACTACCTTCCATCATCATCTGCCACAGACCCATCTAGCAGCTATGACTCCAACATGGAGAAGCACTGATTCATTATCTTGGGGGTGGGAATGAGGTGCAGGAAGTAGTATATCAAAATCAGCAGGAGATGTCCTCGTTTCACTTGATGCCATGAGACCAATGGTGTCCAGAGTCAATGTTGAGGGCTCCCAGGGCAACTCCCTTGTGATGGTATACCTCTATTGCATATTCAACTCTAGATCCTTCTAATAATGCATATGTGCCTTGTCTATCTTCCTAAATGTGCAGTCTGAGTTGTACAGCACAGAGACTGGCCCTTTGGCCCAAACTGGTCCATGTCAACCAAAATGTCCATCCACGTTAATCCCATTTCCCTGCACTTGGCCTATATCCTTCTAAACCTTTCCTATCTCTGTATGTGCCCAAATGCCTTTTAAATGTTATTAAAGTATCCATTTCAACCACTTCTGCTGGCTGCTCATTCCATATAGGTTCCACTCTCTTAAAAAAAAAGTTAACCCTTGGGTTCCCTTTTATTTTCTCCCCTTTAACCTTAAACTGATGCACTCTCGTCCTTGATTCTCCAATCCTGGGAAGACGACTGAGTGCATTCACCATATCCATGCCTCTCATGATCTTACAGAAGTGTATAAGATCCCCCCCTCAGTCTCATACGCACTAAAGAAAAAACAAAAATCCTAGCTTGTCCGACCTCTCCCTTTCACTCAGACCATTGAATCCCGGCAACATCCTTGTAAATTTCTTCTGCACTCTTTCCAGTTTAATAACATCCTTCCTATAGCAAGATGACCAAAACTGAACACAATACTCCAAGTGCAGCATGGACTAATGCCCTGTACAACTGCAACATAACTTCCCAACGTCTCCACTCAATGCCCTGACTGATGAAGGACAGTGTACCAAAAGCCACCTTCACTGCCCTGTCTACCTGTGACTACACTTTCCGGGAATCATGCACCTGAACTCCAAGGTCCCTCTGTTCCACTACACTCCTTAAGGCCCTACCATTCACCATGAAATTCCCATCTTGATTTGGCGTTCCAAAATGCAAGATTGCACAGTTGTCTATATTAAACTCTATTTGCCATTTCTTGGCCCACTTCCCCAGCTGATCAAAGTCCTGCTGCAATTTCTGATAACCTTCCTCACTGTCCATGATACCTCCTATTTTAGTGTTACCTGCAAACTTACTAATCATGCCTTGTACATTCTCATCCAAATCATTGATATAGATAACAAACAGCAATGGGCCCAGCACAGACCCCTGAGGCACTCCACTAGTCAGAGGCCTCCAGTTTGACAAGCATCCTTCCACCATTACCATCTGCTTCCTACCATCAAGCCAACTGTGTATCCAATTTGCCAGCTCTCTCTGGATTTCACGTGATCTAACCTTCCAGGCAGCCTACCTTGTGGAACCTTATCAAAGGCCTTAATGAAATCCATACAGACTACATCTACTCCCCAGCCCTCGTCAACCTTCCTAGTCACTTCATTAAAGACCTCCAATAAATGTGAGGGGCATGATCTCCCACGCATGAAGCCATGGTGACTATTCCCAATCAAACCCTGTATTTCCAAATGCATATTATTCCATTTACTCAGCCTGTAAAGGACAGTATGGTACAACTGATATTATGTTTGTAGATTTGTAGTGGTGAAATTGGAAAATCAGCGCATCTGCAGCCTAACTAGTATTTTGTAAATATTGAGCATAAAACTGTTTAGCTACTACAGTCTGTATCTCGCTTTACAAAGCTCAGAATCCTGTGTTTTTTTTCCCCACAGTGATCAGTCCAATAAAGACTACGATGGAGGAGTAATTTCTTCATTCGGGGAGGTAGTTCTTCACAATTCTCTAATTCAGTGGAATGTGGAAGCTCAGTTACTGAGCAAGATCTCAGCAGAAACCGAGACATTTCTGGTATCAGGAGACAAAGGCAGAGGAGTCAAAATTTAGCTATGATCTGTTGGATTGGAGGAGCAGCTTTGAGGGGTTGCATGGCCTGCTGCTATTTCCTATATTCCAATGCTGCTTCAACTTCATGACTTCGCAATAAGCTTGGCTTCCTTCATGTATTCGTATCTGTACATCCTCAATGTTTCTCTGCTCCTGCTCCCTATTTGAACTTGAACTATTGACTGCCCTCGTTCTATCTACAAAATGCATCAAGTCACTGCACCAAACTGTACTTGCTATGAGTGTCTCCATTTCATTAACATGCACCCTCTGGAATTATGTTATTACTCAACCCACTGATTACTACATTTCTGAGTTTGTGTTACCTGTAAACTTTGAAATTATGCCAACATACACATAAGATTGTAAATAACAAACATCAATGGGCCCAACACTGAGCCCTAAGGCACTCGACGAGTCAACAAGCACCTTTCTTAGGATCAACTTGGTCAGTTGTCTCAACTGGGCAACCCCACGTACACTTGCATCCAGACTGAGAAGCAACCATTCACCAGTCACCACTCTGTTTTGCCTCCATTACACCTATGTTGCTATCTTCCCCTTCAAATCCATGGGTTCAATTTTGCTAATCATTCTATTTTGTGTAGTTTATGAAACTCTATTTATTTATCCTGAGATGTGGGCATCGCTGCCAAGGCCAATATTTGTTGCCCACCACAAATTACTCTTAAACCGAGTGGCTTGCTAGAGTCAAAGGGCAGTTTAGAGCCACTGCATTGCTGTGGAGTCACATGTAGGCCAGACCAGGTAATGATGGCAGACTTCCTTCCCAAAAGGACATGGTGATTCAGCTGGGTTTTCACAGTCACCATTACTGATACTAGCACAATTTCAATTGCACATTTGTGACAAGGATCTCACTAGCTGCCATGGTGAGACTTGAACTATTGAACTAAACCTCTGGTTTACTAGCCTAGTGACACAGCACAGCAAATCAACATTCAGAACAATATCAATCATACCATGCTCTCCTCTACAGGCTGAGTAAATGGAAATACAAGAACAAGCCTTTTGTTCATCTCTCATTGCCCAGACTGTTCAGTCTCATAGCTTCAGTCGATTGTCCTGTTTAACTTTGAATCTGGATGTGGAAATGGATATTCATTAACTGATACACTAAGAAAACAAATATCTCATGGCATCACCAACTCAAAATATTCAAATAGGGATGGGTATAATTCTGGGTCCACTCATCACTCTACTATGCACATTCTCACCCACGAAGATAAGGATTGTTAATAATCATTGTCCAACAGACTTGCTGGCAATGTAACTGGAGTTAATTTGGACTCGCTGTTAGAAAAGGTACATTAATTGGATACAAGTGCTCAGAGGCTAGATTTGCAGGTTTATTTAGGGCAGTTTTACAGGATGTTATATGATATCTACATCCAGGATTGGTCTCCTTCTATTTATTCCTGTCCCTGGCGACTGGGCCTTGTGTACTACTCAGAACAGATGAGAAACAATCAATTGCTACCTGCTTCCTGCCCCATCATCTGGCAGAGTATTACATTTCCTGGTTATTCAGTTAGGGACTCTCAATTCAAACTGAGTTAGATGCTCAAGCAGCCTTTCAGCTGCAGAACACTCATTAACAACTCAACAAAGATTATTGACATGTAACTCACGTATCACCGGCGTCCCTTACAACACTGTAGACAAAAGTCAAATCCTGAGAGCAGGCACTAAATTTCCACCCAAATACCCACCATTCTCCCTACATTGCAACGCTTCATTTTTCACCAAATCTGACAAAATGTAAACCATAGCCCCGCATCTCTTCCTCAGCTGGGCTCAATGAGTCCCTCTGTGCGATGCTTTCCAAATTAAGCTATCAAGATCATCTCTGTCTCTGTCTGTATAGCCCCTTTGTGTTCAAAAACAGTGGACTGTAGTCAAGGTGTCTGATCGCCCAAAGCCACTTGCTACAGCTTTTATGTTGCTCCAATAGACATTAATCTGGACGCTCAGAGCTCCTGTGACAGACAGAGTCCCAGGCACTAATGTGCCACGGGACAAATAACTTATTTTCAATCTAAATCATGACTTTGAGTTTTTACATCACGGCTCCATTTGCAGTCAAAGCCCAGGGGCCACAATTTTAGAAACAGAAATGGACCATTCAGCCCTTCAAGCCTATTCCTGCATTTAATTAGGCAGCGGTGATCTGCATCCAAACTACACTGCCCACTCTACTCTCATCGTCTTGGGGACATTTCAACAGAAATCTACTCGCTTGAAGTCTTGTAAACTCCTGCTGATCTCCTGCACCCACAGATAGGGTAGGGAGTTGGAATTTTTAGTATCCTGCAGTTCAGAAAACATTTTCTGATTTCACTCCTCAGAAAAAAATGAACTTGAATTTTATAATTATTCCATTTTGTTCTGTACTACCCCTCCCGGAGGAGAATTTCTCCAGTCCCACATAGAGAGGAGGGAAAGACTCTGTCAGCGAGGTTAATTGAATGGCCCTCTGATAGAAGCTGAGTGAACCAAATGTCTATCCTTTGTGATTCAATACCTCCTGACTCTATTGATTTAGTTATAGAAACACAGAAAATAAGAGCCACAGAAGGTTATTCAGCCCATCCAGCCTGTTCCATCATTCAATATGATCATGGTTCATCATTAGGGCAGCATGATGGCTCAGTGGTTAGCACTGCTGCCTCACGGCATCAGGGACCCACGTGCAATTCACCCCTCGGGCGATTGTCTGTATGGTGCTTTTATCTTCTCCCTGTATCTGCGTGGGTTTCCTCCAGGTGCTCCAGTTTCCCCTCACAGTCCAAAGATGCGCAGGTTAGGTAGATTAGCCATGCTAAATTGCTCAATGTCCAGGGATGTGCAGGCTAGGTGGGATAACTATAGGAAAATGCAGGGTGACAGGGACAGGGTAGCGGTGTGGGGTCTGGGTGGGATGCTGTTCCCAGAGTCAGTGTGGACTTGGTGGACTGAATGACCTGCGTCCACACTATAGGGATTCTATGATCCAACTCAGCACCCTGTTCATGCTTTCTCCCCATCTCTTTTCAGTTAATCCTAAGAACAATATCCAGCCATTCTTGAAAACAGTCCATGCTTTGGCCTGAAACACTTCCTGTGACAGAGAATTTCACAGGCTCACACTCCCCGGGAGGAGAAATCTCTCATCTCTGATCAAAATGGCTTCCTCCACATCATTAGGCTGTAACCCCTAATTCTGTCATCCCTGTTCATTGGAAACACCTGTCCTGTACCTACTGTGTCTCGTCCTGTTAGAATTTTGTGGGTTTGCTCAGATCCCTCTCATTAATAAACTCTCATGAATATAGTCTCTCTCAATGCAGTCTCTCTTCATTTGTCAGTCCAGCCTTCCCAGGAATCAGTCTGGTAAATCTTTTGTTAATCTCCCTCCATAGCCAAAACATCCTTCCTCAAATAAGGAGAGCAAAACTGCACACAATACTCCGATGTGGTCTCGCCAAGGTCCTGTACAATTGCAGCAAGACGTCCCTGCTCCTGTACCTGAATCATCTTGCTATGAGGCGCAACATACCATTTGCTTTCTTCACTGCCTGCTGTACCTGCTTGCTCACTTTCAACACCTGGTGCACAAGGATACCCAGGTCTCACTGCCTCCTCAGCCTTTCTAATCTATCACCATTCAGTTAATAATCTGTTCTGGTTATTACAGCTTTACATTTATCCATATTATACTTCATCTGACATACCAGTCATAGGGATGTGCAGCACAGAAACAGACCCTTCAGTCCAACTCGTCCATGCTGACCAGATATCCTAAATTAGTCTCGCCCCATTTGCCAGCATTTGGCCCATATCCCACTAAACCCTTTCTATTCATATATCCAGATGCCTCTTAAAATGTTGTAATTAGACCAGCCTCCACCACTTCCTCTGGCAACTCATTCCATACACGTACCACCCTCTGTACGAAATAGTTGCCCCTTTGATCCCTTTTATATCTTCTCCCCCCTTACCCTAAACCTATGCCCTCTAGATTTGGGCTCCCTTACTCTGAGAACAAGACCCTGACTATTCACCCTATCCATGCCCCTCATGATTTTAATTTTATAAATGCATAAAATATGCATTTGCTCACTCATTCAACCTGTCCATATCACACTGAAGCATCTCTGCACCTTCCTCACAATTTACTCTCTCACCCTGCTTGCCAACCAAGGCATTTCTAACTGAACAGAAAAGATCCCACAGAAACAGGGGACAGTACTCTGTCATGTAATAACACCAACTCCCACTTGCTGAGAGGCATCCGTCAAAGTTTAAAAAGATCCCCAGATTCTCAGTGCATTTACAACAGCGACGTAGAGCTCTCTAGCAGCGTTGAATGCAAGGAAACCACTGACGATGGTTAAATTGTAAAAACAGTGAGTTACTACAGGCCTTAAAATCTTTAAACTGACCACATGTTTGATCTTTCAAGGAGGGGTCACTATCAGAAGCCCACCCAGAACAGTCAGTATGTATTCTGGGTCACGCTGTAACTGCGAGGAATTCTAATCACATGCTCAAGCTTTCATCTAATCTCAGCTCAAGAATTTCCTTTTCCAAGTAATATAACTAATGGGTCTCTGGGCACTGTTAATCAGGCTGTGATTGAGGATGCCCAGCCCCTGGGTGTGGTACACAAGTTGTCAAATTAAAGACAGGAGGTTAAGGAACATAAGACTTTGGAAGGGGGGTGGGGGGGGCACAACAAGAAAGGGGTAAAAGACAAAGAAAGAGACAGGAAGATGGCTAGGGGAAGGGAGGGGATCATGGCAGAGAGATGTGGGAATTTTCAGCTTTTGACATGTCTGTCCTCCAGGCGTACTGACTTCAAGCCTCCCCAACCACGTACCTCGTTCCCCAGCCCCTCTTGCTGACCATCGCACTGATTAGTAGAGCCAACGTCCTCATGGTGCTCCACATGCAGCCACACAGAGTCATACAACCAGACCCTTTGGTCCAACTCGTCCATGGAGGAAGCAACTTTCACAAACTAAGTTAAAAATCACACACCACCAGATTATAGTCCAACAGGTTTAATTGGAAGCACTAACTTTCAGAGCAACGCTCCTTACAAACTAAACTTGTCTCACTTATCTGCACTTGGCCCACATCCCTCGAAACCTTTCCTATTCATGTACCTGTCCAAATGCCATTTAAAATGTTGTTACTGTGCCCACGTGTTACTTCCTCTGGCAGTTTGTTCCACAGACATGAGAAAATTGCTCCTCAGGAACCTTTTAAATCTTTCTCGTCTCACCTTAAAAATGTGCCGTCTACTTTTGAACTCGCCTACCTTAAAGAAAAAGACTTCAGATATTCATCTTATCCATGCCCCTCATGATTTTATAAACCCCCAATAAGGACACCCTCAACATCAGTGCAAAAAGTGCCAGCCTATCCAGCCCCTGCCCATAACTCATACTCTCCATTCCTGACAATACCCTGGTAAATCCTTTCTGAACCCTCTCCAATTTAATAATATCCTTCCAATAGAAGGATGACCAGAATTCTACACAGTAATCCAAAAGTGGCCTGCTGTGCTTTGACCAGCAACACATTTGCAGCTGTGATCTCCAGCATCTGCAGACCTCATTTTTTACACCAATGTCCTGTACAACATCAACAGGACATCCCTTGCTTTCCCTTTTCCTTTCTCTCACTCCCCGTCTCCATTTTCTACACAGAGAGTATCTTTCACAACCCTTCACTGACTGTAAAGGCCTTTAGGACATCGAGGTCATGCTATATCAATGCAATTCCTGTCTGTTCTCTCCATGCTATCTTCACCTGTTCCCTTTCTCTCACCATCCCTCAGCCTTCTTGTGTTGTTTGTCCCCTTTCCTGAACTACTTCTCTACCTAATCTCTCTCAGCCCAGTCCTCTCCTGTCCCATTCTCCCTCTTCACCCATCCAACAACTCTCCTTCTGACCCTGCCCCACTCTCGGTCTAATTCATTTACTCCACAAACTGCCCCTCACTCCACTCGCTTAGAATTCTACACTTTGTCCGAACGCCTCAGGTATAACATAAGGAGAGATTCAGCTCACATTCAACCATGGCACGTCACTCTTCATTACATTGCTCACCATATGCCCAGCGCCAGATTGCAATCTCTCAGGATTATTACAGGGCAAAAGGAGGCCACTCAGCCCATCGTGTCTGCCCCGGCTCGCCGAACAAGCAATTCACCCAGTGCCATTCTCCTGCTTCCTTCCTGTAACCCTGCACACTGTTCCTTCACAACAAACCAGACTTCATGAAAATGTAAAATGCTTTCAAAAGCCAGTTACTTAGCTCTGGGTCTTCAAACCCATAGCTGAATCGAACTAGCCAATCTAGAATAAAGGGAGAGGAAAGAAGCAATGATCCCGAACACAAAGTTGCCCTCAGTGGAAAGTTTATAAAAATAATATGGTTTAACTGTTCATTTCCACACTGAGCAATCCTAAAACAATGAGTGCTTTAATCAGAAGCAAAAGGTCAAAATAAAAACTGGATAAAAGAAGTGGATGAGTATTTGAGGAAAAAGAATATAGAATCACTTGCTCAGCCATTTCAGCTAAGAGTCAGCCACATTGCTGTGGGTCTGGAGTCACATGTAGGCCCGACCAGGTAAATCAGCAGATTTCCTTTGTTAGTGAGCCAGATGGGTGTTTACAACAAACAATGATGGCTTTTTCTTCTACAGTTTTATCAAATGAATTTAAATCTTGCCTAGCTGCTGTGCTAAGATTTGAACCCAGATCCACACAGCATTAGCTTAGGCCTGCAAACCAGTGACATTACCAACTCACTCCCAGTTTCTCTCCAGTTCATACCGCCTTCGCCCAATTTACAAATGGATCCACACAAGTACTCATGGTTAGACTTTTAGGTTAAGGTTATCTTTCTCCAAAGCAAATGTTCACAAAACTCAATGGATCTGAAACACTTCAAATGCAAGAGAACAGAAACTGTTTCACCCTGTCTAAACATTATTGCCCAATGGTCCCAACATAAACAAATAGCTCCTTAGCACCACAGGAAGAATGCTGCAGCCTCCTACCTAACAGTGACGCATTTTACCAAGAAAAGAGTCATTAAAGAAGAGGCTTTCTTTAATCCTGGGGAAGGGGGGAGCCTCAGGTGCACCACTTTCTCCAAGAGTGATCACGCAGAGGAAAGCCAGTGAGCCTGACACAGTGCAGCCATACAAATTCTGCATCAGGTCAGAATTTGCATGGCAAACATGCTACCTTCTTTCGGGTGAGGTCGCGATAGTCCCTCAGGATCTGACCGATCAGTCCTCAAAATCCCAACTATCGAAAATTTAAATCAGAGTGAAGATGACACCAAAAAATATAGTCACAAAGACACCTTCTCCAATTCTAGCAGTGAAGGACAGGGGATTGCTACTGCTTTTCTTGACTGTACACACACATCTCATAACATTTCCAGTTCAGGAGTCTTGGTGCACATACAAAACAACATTGAGACACCAAACGAGATGGCAATGCATCCATGACTGACTATATGCGCACATAAATGCTCAGCTCATCGAGCTCAGTTACTTACTAATTTGAGCACTCAGATGGAATTTCCAAGGGAGAATTCAGCGCTGCATTCTGAAAGAATAAAAACAAAGAGGATCATTGATAAATCGCAAACACCAAACACACGCAATGAAAAAGAGAGGAAAAGGGTAAAAAGTAGGAGCTAGCTGCCCTGATAGTGGGTGAACTTTGCAGAGGTAGGGCCGCAGAATGTCGCGCCGCTTTCAAATCGGATGCTATCGTCTCAAATCCCACTTCACAGTCAGGTCTCGAAACTCTTGCTTGGTTGAATAAATCCAGTGATTCTTCCTTGTGCCCTGGGGGTGGGTGATGTGGGGGCGGGGGGGTTTGGGGAAAGACAGAGGGGGGGTGGGGGTGGGTGGGTGTGACAGATTGAACAGCAGACAGTTGTGCTCATTCTTGCATAGTCTCTGTTCTTTTGTTTGTGAATGAGTCATTGTGCATCAGACCAAAGGGAGGGAAAAATATCCAACCAGCTTTGGGGTACAGAGACAGCATAAAAGGCTTGGAGAGGGAACCTTTTTAAGCTATTCCTGCTCTTGACAAACTTACCTAGTTCTCTATGGTGGGTGCGTTTGTTTCATTTTAAAACTACGGTACTCCTTTCGGAGAAATCGCTTAGTGCTATCTGGCAACGTTACATACATACATGCCCCCGTGCCCTTTCACAGGACTCCTCAGATCTGGCTCTTTGTTCAAAAGCATTTCAATTTGACAGCCAAAGCCACAATAAGCAGCAGACAAACAGCTCCTCCAACAGCTGCTGTTGCTGTTCCACTGAACAAATCCTCAGCTCAGGAAGTATCATGCTCACTAATCTGAAAGTCCTAATCACAGGCAACTTGGATAAGCACCCAGCCGAGCGGGAGAAGAGACGGGAGAGATTTTACCATCCGCAGCTCCATCGCAACAACCTCTTGCTCTCAGAGTTGGCAGCAGTGGGTGTGGGGCGGTCAGAGCTGGAACGGTATCCCCAGTTAATGGACAGAGACGGAGTGGACGTAACTGCAACTGGCCCACAGCGAGCACAACAACAGGAAACAGTAGAGGAAAGCTAAAAGCATGCACACATACACGTCTGCGTTAAATTGCAACCGTGATACAGGCAAAGTCTGGAAACAGAATCTGGGGACTGGTGGCCAGTCTCGACTCTGAAACTCAGCCAAACAGGAGGCTTGGAGCCAATTCCTGTGGGGAGCTCGTGCCGCGAGCAAGAACAGTTTCATTTTCAGAGGTCGAAACATGAACTCGCAAAAGCACTGACAAAAGAAAATCTAATGACGCTTGTAATTTCAGGAAAAGGACATGCACAAATGCTACCAGGATACAGTATTCCAGGTGACCAATTTCAGCTTTTGTCAAGTGTATGCTGATTATCAATCGATTACAAGCTTTATGATCTTCAGCAGGAGGCTCCCTGAAGACTGACTGATTCAGTCTCGTCAGTGAAAGGGTTAACACATGCAGGGAGTGATTGACATGCGAGAAAGTTGAGAATACCTTGCAAAATTGGGTGTCGTGGCTTCTAAAAAGCTTCTCCATTTTTTCTAAGTCTGTGTCTAGCTCAGCCTGGTAGAGATAGAGATCTTTCTCTAGCTGATCCTGATTGAAAACAAAAGGAAGGGAGAGAAAGATTTGAGGAGTTCACTTAGGGCAGTACAAACAGATACACACACACACACACACAGACACACACACACAGACAGACACACACACACACACACACACAGACACACACACAGACACACACACAGACACACACACAGACACACACACACAGACAGACACACACACACACACACACACAGACACACACAGACACACACACAGACACACACAGACACACACACAGACACACACACAGACAGACTTCAGACAAGAGAGCAACTCCACACTGCAACTTGCAGCCTATCCTCAGATCAGCTCTTGGCAAAACAACTGCACATTGAAAACAGTATTTTGCTTTCAGATAAATTCACAACATCTGTCACTCAAGATACAAGTAAAGATAACCACAAAACAGTACGGTGGCAGGGCAGAATCAAAGTGTTAAAATTTTGCACGTGGGGACCAACAGTAAATTGACAGAAAAAGAAGTGTTCACAATGTATTCATTTTTACAAGAGCTTGTTTGTTATTTATCTGTCCTTTGAACATGTTACTCCTTTGGTCTTCTTTCCCTATCCCAATGCTCGATCACCCATGTTCCACGCCCCGAGATACCCACACTACGGCAGGCTCGAAACAGGGAGGCCATTCCAAATCATCACACATCTCAACACCAACATCCTGCACTAGCCATATGCCCAAATCACAATGAAAAGGTCCACCTGTCCTGAAGGTGCAGGAATGTTTCTGGAAGGCAAAGGCCTGCTTCTTCAGTTTCTGGCAGCGGTCACCAAAAGCATAATTTTACCCGATCCATGTTGCCCTTATTTTTCACATGGAAGTTTAATTTTGGAACATGAACATGCTATTTGACTGTAAGGGCATCACCATTTGTCAGGATGTGAACGTCAGTGGTAAAGCCAGCATTTATTGTCCTTTCTTGAAAGATGTTACTGAGGTGATGAGCTGACTTGTGAACTACTGCAGTCCATGTTCTGTAGGTGCACAATGCAGTTGGAGGGGGAAATTCCAGGATTTCGGCTCAGCAACGCTGAAGGGATGGTGAATGGCTTGGAGGAGAACTTGCAAGGGTGGTGTTCCCCATGTATCTGCTGCCCTTGTCCTTCTGGATGGTAGAGGTCACAAAGGTGATGGTGCTGCTGCTGGAACAGGCTTGGGCGAGTTACTGCCACACATCTTGAAGTTGGTGCACATAGCTGTTTGCTGGTGGTGAAGAAAATTAACATTGAAGGTGTTGCAAGTCTTCGCATCAACTGGACTGTTTATGCACTGGTGTGTTGTTTGAGCTGCACTCGTAGGCAAGCGTAGAGTATTCCATTATGTTCCTAACTTGCACCGGGTAAATGGTGGATGGTCATTAAAGATGATAAGAAGTGGTTACTTGCTGCAGAATTCCCAGTCCAGTTCCAGTCTAGTTCAATTCAGTTTCTAGTCAATGGTAACTCCCCAGCATCTTGGTCGTGGACGATTTTGCTTTGGTAATGTTCAATGTCAAGAAGAGCTGGTTAAATTCTCTTTTGTCTGAGATAGTTAGTGCTTGACACTTGCATGGCATAAATGTTAGATATCACTTCTCAGCCAACCTTGGGATACGGTCCAGGTCTTGCTACACATGGATACTATCACTTCAGTCTCTGAGGAGTCACGCGTGGCACCAAACTTTGTGTAATCAAAGAACATCCTCACTTCCCAAGGTCATTAATGAAGTAACTGAAAATGATCAAGCCTAGGATAGCCCAGAGGAACTCTGAGTTGGTGTGGCACAGTAGCAGCGTCCCTACATCTGGGCCAAAAGATACACATAAACCCACCTGCTCCACAGGTGTGCATTAACATCTGTTTAATGGGTTGACTGGAAAATATTCACCCTGAGGAACTCCTGTACAGATGTTCTGAAACTGAGCTGACTAACCTCCAACAGCAACCATCTTCCTTTGTGCTGGGTATGACTTGAGCCAGCAGAGAGCTTTCCCCTGATTTCCAACGACTCCAGTTGTGGCGGGGCTCCTTCATGCCACACTCTGTCAAATCAAGGGTCAAATTGAGGCTGAAGACATGTTCAACTGCTGCCAATGGTTCACAGTGCCTCACCGATGCCCAGTTCCTAAATCTGGTCAACAATTATTCCATTTAACATGTTGGTAGTGGCACACAACATGGAGGATATCCCCCCTATGAAGACAGGATTTCATCACTACAAGGATTGTATGATAGTTATCCTTGCAGACACTGTCAAGGGCAGAAGCTTCTACAAATGGTAAGGATGAGGTCAAGGATGTTTTTCCTTCTTGTTGGTTCCTTCACCGCCTGCCTCAGACAGTGTCCTTTCAGACCCAACCCGCTCCGTCAGTCAGTCATATAGAGGAACACTGATCCACCAGCTGGGGGGATGGATGAGGGATAAGGTAGGTGATAATACCATTCGCACCCTAAGTGATATCATCAATATCACACATGACTCAGGTCACAGTATTCTCCCAAACGTTTCTGTAATCTTTAAGACAGTTCCATGCTCTGCAGGCTCCAACCTCTCAATCTCCCAAAGTTGCCTCCAGCCTCATCGCAATGACGACAGCAATCTCCCTTAGCCTTACACACCCACCCAGTCGCATCTCAACTTCACCGCAGCAACCTCCTCCTACCTCAATGGCTGACTACGACAACTGCCCAGGTAATTCCTGGAAAGTACAATTTTGCAGCTCTGCCTTTATTTGTTCAGTTAATTTTTGTGGAGGTACATGACTCTCAGTGATACGTGGAACTTTAACGTAAAGTGTTCCTCGATTCTGGAGTTCCCCAGGGAATTATGCAACGGTAGCTCCTGTCACGTTCTGCTGGAGTCAAAAACTATCCCTTTCTCCAAGTTGCTCCTGCGGTCCATGAAGACACTGTACTGGAACAGCAGTTCATTCTAGGCCGTGTGTGAGCAGGGTTTATAGCTCCAGCTCAGTTTTAATCTGCTCCACATTAAATTGGTGGCACAGTGGGAATGTCACTGGACTGATGCTCTATGGCAACACTTCAAATCACAATGGCAGCTGATGGAATTCATAAATCTGGAATCAAAAACTGGTCACCATGTAACTACACTTGATCATAAAAATCCCATCCAGGTCGCTGGTGAATTTTAGTGGAGGAAATCTGCTGTCCTTACCTGGTCTGACCTATACACGAGTCCAAGCCTGAAGCAATGCAGTTGACTCTTAACTGCCTGCCAAAATGGTCTCATAAGCCACTCAAGGACTTGATGTCACGAGGAATTAATCGAGGAATTAAGGGCTACAGGGAAAATGCGGATAAGTGGAGTTGAAATGCCCATCAGCCATGATTGAATGGCGGCGTGGACCCGATGGGCCGAATGGCCTTACTTCCACTCCTATGTCTTATGGTCTTAATTAGTGATTGGCAACAAAAGTTGACCCCACCAGCAACACCCACATGTCACAAAAGAAATAATGTCCCAAGTCAGATCATTAATGAAACATGGATTCCGTTTCTCTCTCTACAGATGCTGCTGGACCGGAGCTCGCCAGCCTCCGCAATATTTTGTCCTTTCAAAGGAGTAAAGCTCAGCAGTGGTAGCCTGACCTCAGAGACGGCCACTCTGGGTCAGTGAGTGGAAGCAAGAGTTCTATTCCCTGAACAGGAGACTGTTCTGATCGGGATGATGCCAGTCAGACTTTGCACGAAGGGTACAACGTGGAACAAAGAGATAAAGCACTAGAAGCAAATCAACAGGGGTGAAGCGAAGAATAATATCTGATTGCTGTTAACACCATTTGCAAAGGCTGCTTGCACAATCCAACTACAACAGAGACACGTCATGCATCAGTGATTACAGTCCTGAAGCCACAGCAGTTTGATATCAGAGCATTCACTCAGTAACTAATCACTCGGCAATGATCTGCACGCCAGGGATATAATGCTGAATGCAAATGTTAGAAAGGAAATAAAATGCTGACAGTCTGGAATGAAAACAGAAAAGTCAAGCTGGTCAAGGTCTGAAAGAGAGAAGATTGGGACAGTGTCTCTGACAAAAAAAAACCAAGGACTTGCAATCCTCCTCTTTCAGAAGCTGACTGGTTGCAGCACCCGGAGGGTTAATGCTATCAGACAAAGGAGGGTAGACACATCAGAGAAACGAGTTACCTTTCTATTCTCTACAGAAAGAATAGAGCATTCTCCCGGCGTATATTCCCAAATCTTTTTTGGAGGCTGATGAAGAGCAAAGGAGGAAATGAAGAAGTGAACAGGGCAAAAAACATTGCAAGGAATTGGGAACGAGGGGGTCAGAACCCAAAGAGATTGCAAAACAGAGTGGGGTAAATATCTCTGGTTGGGATTAGTCAGGATTCACTGCTCGTGCATTGTGGGTGGGAGGAGACTGCAGAGCCAAGAATAACCAGGAGTGAACCAGTTCAGTGTCCACTCTATATCTAGCTGGGTATCCTCAGTTAAGGTAGGGCCATTAAAACAGAGATAGCACACACCAGGGGAAAAGAAACATCAGCTCAGTGCTCTTACCCAGTGCCCACTGACTTACGGCTTCTGCCAGTGGTAGTGGACAGAGCCCGTTCCTACTGTGAGGCCCACATGGTGGTAGAGCTCAATGACGTACATACAGACCACTTGGGTGGGGATAGTAATGCCCAGGAGGTACAAAATGGCACACATTTGATGGCATCACAAAAGCTCTGCCTGTCGCAAAATTGGGTGTGGGAGTATTTATACCATCGTGGGTGTATAGCCAATCAGAATCAGTTATAAGCACAAAATCTATTTACTCAATTGTTTTTACTTGGGAACATATCAGCTATTTGATAAGATGTGACAGCCAAACACCCACACAGGCAGCCGTATTTGGCATCATTGAAGGGGAAGCTAGAGAAGCCACATGACTTCCTCCCTCTGACTCTATCCAACCCAAGAGTAGGCCTGGATCCTGGAATGCAGATGCAGAGGGGGCGAGGGTGTCTATGGGAGAATTAATTTTTAAAACGCAGTGCACAGAGACCATCAATGGGCAATGTGCATTTGCAAGCGCAAAGTGAGGCTCCAGTGGTTAGCTAGGCCGCAATGAGAAATGAAGGTGGGGCTGGACTGCGTTTCTGATCCCCTCATTCCCACTTTGCTCAGAGTCAACTCAGAACAGACAGAAAGAAACACTAAGAAGGGAGCGTTATTTCCTACCAGTTAGAGAGAGAAGCCAGCAGGAGAACCCGCTGGAGAGACAGAGAGGAATCAAGCTTTCAGCTGATATTTTACAATAGTTGTCTTTGCAACCATCACACACAGCGGGTTGACCCAGAACCATGCCCAAAGGGAATGTATGACTTTTTATTTTTCACAATAGAGTGAAAGCTGATTGGTTTGAGTGAAAATAGCATCTACCATATTGATCAATAGCTGCCATTGAGAAAAGCTTGAAGGACGACAGGAATGAGACCATTATTCACATGGTATCCCAGTCACCTCAGGCAAGATGCTGTTTGAACCCAGCCAAGGAATTTATTGTACTGTTATTCCCTAATAACATCAAAAGACTAGAGCTGAGACCCACAAGGGGGTCGGTTGGGCGTGTCTCACACCTTCTATGACCCTGGCCGTGACAGTTTGACCCACCCCAGCCCACGGTAACCACACCCTCCCCACACACAAACACTTCCTGCCTTGCGTGAAAGGGCTTTAATCCATCAGCCAGATCCTGGGTCATTTGTCCTGAGCTAAAGCTGCAGGGAGACTCTGTTGGCACCATTGCCCAGCAGTATGGCACACTGTTCTTCACCAGCAAGAGCTCAAACCCAGTACCAACTCCAGGCCTGCTGTTTCCCACAGTGTCAGTGCAGGGCGCACAGTTCACAACAAGGCCAAAGGTGAAGCAGGCAGCTCCCCCACTGTTAGTAACAAGGAATGACGCCGCGACACCGAGAACACAGAGGGAGAGGGTGGGACCCAGATAGGGGGAGCGAGAGAGAGAGAGAGAGAGAGATGGGGAGGAGCAGAGAGTGGGGGTGAGCAAGGAGGGGGCTTCCGAGAGAGGAAAAGAGAAAGAGCAAGGCTAGGGTGTCGGGATGGAGAGCAGGATTGAGAGAGAGAAAGGGAGTGAGACAGCAGTAGAGGGGGGAGTGGGTGGGAAGGGTAAAGAAGGCAAGGGAAAGGGGGGGTGATGAAAAGAGATGGGGGGCGAGGGAAAGAGAAAGGGGGGGCGAGAGAGAGAGAGAGAGAGGAGGTGAGGTAAGGGGGGGGCGAGAGAAAGAGAGGGGTGGAGAGAAAGAGAAAGTGGTGGGCGAGAGGAGGCGGCGAGGGGGCGAGGGAAAGAGAGGGGGTCGAGGGAAAGGGGGGGGCAAGGGAAAGGGGGGGGCAAGGGAAAGAGGGGGGGTGAGAAAGGGGGGCAAGGGAAAGAGACAGGACATGAGAACACGAGCGCGAGAGAATGAGAAAGCTGCAGAGCGAGAACGAACGAGAGAGAGAGCAAACACAAACGAGAGAGAGAGAGAGAAAAAACACAAACGAGAGAGAGAGAGAAAACAAACGAGAGAGAGAGAGAGAGGGGGAAGAGAGAGAGAGAGAGAGAGAAAACGAATGAAACGAGAACAGCAGGGATAAAAGAAAGCATGGTGGAAGGGTTGAGGAAAAGAGAACATCGGGTAATGGAGAGACAAAGTGAGTGGGAGAGAAGAGCACAGGGCAGGGGGGAGAGAGAGAGTGGGGAGTGCAGGGACTGGGAGAGGGAAAATGAGCATGCTGTGGGTGCACTGGCAAGTCAGCACGTGGAGAAGTAACACCAGAGGTGCAGTAGGGAGCTAATACAAGGAAGGGAGGAAAGGAATACAACAAGGATGCTGAGGGGCTTAAGATAGACGAGAGATGAGCTAGCGTGCCATAGAGACGGCGAGGAACGTGAGTGTGCTGCGTTGGGTTCCTGCTGTAGTTAGACAGACTGGGTGGCTCAGCACAAACACCACACTAAGCAGATTTACTAATTCATGGTCTGTGGTGAAATTAATCCAGTGACCTGTGACCGCGCTCTCCCACTGGAACTGGAACTCAGTGGCATTTGGATTTCAAGGTATTGGGCAGTGAAAAATAGCGCACAAAGTGATGCCTCAGAATGTGGGCTCTGAGCAATGGCAGGGGACAATTTATTGACAGAAAACATTGGGTCAGAGCCCAATTCCACATTCAACTAATATCCAGATATAGATGATCACTTGAAGCTCCATAGCATGTAAAAGGCCAAGTGCTGGAAAATGGGACTGCAGTGCATGAAGACTGCCAAGGACAGGACGGACCAAAGGGCCTGCTTTTCTGTCACACTGCCTCTTCATGAGCTAACTCCAGTATGGTGCTTAAATCTTTAACCTTGGAGTACGGAGGCCACGCTAGTCAGCCCCTATCATCTTGATAGAAATAAGCATTAAACATAGCCAGTGGCTGAATTCCAATGGGACAATCGCTGCTTTTTTATGTTCAACAGATAGCATGACTCATTAGGGACTGGAGACTCCTGGAGAAGAACTTCATCTCCAATGAGACTATTCCTGAAAGTTAATGTTCCTGCAAACAACTGCAAAGACAAAGAGCACTTGACTGATCGGGAACTCAGCTGGTGACTTACCGGCTTGCCAAACTCCAGCTCCGAAAAGAATCTATACCAAGGTTCATTCGTTAAATCTATTTCTTCCGGACTTACGCCCCGCTTCTGAAGAGGTAACAGCATTGAGAGTGGAGAGAAAGAAGAAGATTGAGTGCAGTCTACAGAACAGTGTGAAATACGCCATGGACTGAGGAGCTGGGCGATGTATGGACAGACCACCTGAACCAAGTACAAGGCTCCGAATTCAAAACTGATACGTGCAGCTCCTTAGTTACTTACAAAGTACTGAAATTGTTCCTGTCCTCAGAGAATTTGATGGGGAAATATGTTGAGGCAGCTTTAACTTAATTTAATTTCAGTTTAATAGGGAAGCTGCATTGTCCCTGTCTTGGGACAGTGTCAAGACAGCTTTACTTAAACTGAGGAGACCCGACCCCGTGCTATACCTGTCCCTATGAAACACTCACAGGACCTGTTGAAGGAGCTTTACTGAGCATCTAACCTTGTGCTATGCCTGTCCTGATGGAGACAGTGCACAGAGACTCAGTATCTAACCCTGAGCTGTCCCTGCCCGGTTTGATGCTAACATGGATGTTTGAAATGAAACCTATTCCACTCACCGCCATTGATATCCCTCACACGAATTAGCAGTCACTCAGCACTTAGTTTAAACATACGAGACATTAAATAGATAATGTCTTGAAGAGAAGGGACTGCAGTCTTTAATATAATCATTAATGTGTACATAAGTGATTATGCTCAGTGGAGCCAAGTGAATAGTTCACAGGTGATACCATACATCCCAGCAACATAAGCAGAGAGATCAAAGATTAATGCACAAAGCCAAAAGCAGTGAATGAATAGGTACAGTCACTCTAGAATATGAGAAGCTTTGAAAGAGAGTTAGATATCAGACATATTAAGTACAGAAAAAGGCAATTCTTGAGAGAGCGACTGCAGAGTAACTCTAGTGAGCTGAGGGGCCACGCAGTATTAGAGCGATTTACACTAATTGTTCAGTCTCAACTTTTGTACTCATTGAGCTGGACCTGATCGGAATTGCACAGGTCAAAGGAGAGACACAGACCCTACTTCCAATTGACTCCTGTTGGTCAGTACGCAGACTGCTTTGAAAAGCTCTGCGTTCCACAGTTATACCCACCTCAAACAGCCAATGTGTCAATAGCTATTGTCCAAGTCATAGGGTTCCGTAGTGGGATACCCACAGACTAACCCTGCCTAAGTAACCACGTTATCAGTCGACATCTTCCACACAAAAAAGGGCAGGAATAATGTGGGAAACTGCCCAGACAGTAGTTAGTTGTTGGTCAGGGACAATGCAATCTGTGTCACATCACACATTAATGGACTCAAACCATAGCTCTCTCAGGCATCCCTTCAAGAACTTTCATTCCCAGCCCAAACAAAACCTATTACTGGTGAACGTTTTAGTCTACATTGATGTTTGACACACTGTGTTCAGATGTTCAATGAAATAGCAAAAGCCTTTCAGAGAATATACAAGGGTTTTATTGTAATTCTATAGTTTATCACAAACATCAGTTTCCACATTTCCCTTCTCAACCCTTTCTCTGCAAAGGAGCTAACCCCACACTGGGGAAGAACCCAACTCTCTAAAAAAAAAACAGACACAAGCACCAATTGAAATGAAATATCGAATGAACATGTAACAATGCAGTGCAAAGAACACAGCTCCAGTTTTATTTTAACATTCCACCACTAAAATTACCAAATCACAAACACTACCAGGGACAGTATATAAGTAACAAAATAAATCTAAATAGTTGGAGAATCAAGTGATGCATTAAATCAAAATGGAGTTGGCGAAGGAAATAATGCCCTCAAGAACCCAATGCTTAAACTCAAACTCCAACAAACATCGATTGCTCTCAATCAACTCTGGTAGCGTTCTGGATGACTCCTGCATATCTAACACTGAGAATTAGAATTAGGTTTTATTGTCAATTAAGACTGCAGCATTCACCAACTAACTCTTGCAGTCAAGAGCAGCAGGCAACAGAGATAGATAAGTCTCAGCCCTACCACAGTGGTCTCATACACATTTGATTCAACACAAAGAAATACAGTTCAGAATAATGCAACCTCTGGTCTCGCACCGTCAAGACAAAGCCCTTATGTAACATGTGTTCCAGACACCAGGACATTCTGTTGCCTATTACATAAACACCACATGCAAACACCCATCATTTCACATGGTGCAGCCCGTCACATGGGAACACATTCAGGATAAAGCATCTTTCGCTCTGCTTCGGTCAAATGCGAAAACTCTCACTCAGCAAAGGAAATGTGGCCCACCGCTGAGATGTGGCCCACCATTGCACACTGTCCCACTTCCATTCTTAAAGTGGTTCAGTCCAGTCAGGTGACAAGCAGGTCTTCTGAGCAACTTTCCCATTTTGGCTGCTAAGAGAATATTCAACTCAAGGTCACCTCCAAATGATGAGACAATAAGTTTATTTTCAGCCATTTAGGCAAATGGCCCCTCATTGCCCTCTGGAGGAGCCAACTGCTGGGAAATGCAGCACGTTGTAGGGTTCACAGCAAAGGTCATGCCCCAGGGAAGACCACCAATTTTGAGTTGTCAGCTCCAATTTCAAGACAGAGCTCTGTCACAGCAAATAATTCATACACTCAATCTGGTCATATCCACTCAACGTGACCCAGGAATGAGTTTGTGATGGTTCAAGTCAAGCAATCTGCTCTGTCTCAAAGTAGTCAGTCACTTTCCATAACACTGCAGAAAATGCTATTCACAACTGTGCTTCCAACAATGTAAGGACAGGGCCTGGAATTTCAATTAGTTGAGGTAGTGTCAGACTGACAAACCAGGTACTGCATGGGACAGGTGACATAACATTACTTCACACTCAGGATCTGAATGTCCAACAGTCCCCCTTGAAATTAAATATCTCCAAATAAAAAAGTGCAGTTGCTTGGGGCAGAATTCGCTGACTAGTGGCAATGAAGAATCAATGTCCAATTTCAGTTCTGCAAACAACCAGTCCTTATTTTATTTTTTTTAAGATTCCCTACAGTGTGGAAACAGGCCCTTCGGCCCAACAAGTCCACACCGACCCTCCGAAGAGTAACCCACCCAGACCCACTTCCCTCTGACTAATGCTACAAGCAATTTAGCGTGGCCAATTCACCTGATCTACACATCTTCAGACAGTGGGAGGAAATCGGAGCACCCAGAGGAAACCCACGCAGACACGGGGAGAATGTGCAAACGCCACGCAGATAGCTGCCCGAGGCTGGAATCGAACCCGGGATTCTGGTACTGTGAGGCAGCAGTGCTAACCATTGAGCCACCGTGCCGCCCTTATGTGTCATTCAAATACACCAGGGTGGGGAAGGGAGTAGTGTGTCTGCCGTAAGAGGCTGGTGTTGGCACAAAGGAGGTGCATGGCAGAAGATCAGCAGATGATGCTTGACTCTGATTCTAAAAGTGGCCCGTGTACAAAGACTTGGAAGCCCCTAATGCTGACACAGTGACTATGAAATTAATGTTGAATAGGAGACTAGACAGACTGCCACTAGGGAATTGGCAGTTTTGGTCCAGAGTATGATTGGTTCTGGTGAAGTAAGGCTAATTGCCTAATGGAAGTTTTGTTACTTTTCAAGATTAATTCTGTCCTTACAATCAACAGAAAACGTTAGAATTTATCATTCAATAGCACAGAATTCATTATGTTATCAAAACTTTGCCTTGAACTCATCAGGATTAATGCAAAAATGCCAAATTTCAAACAAATACAATTTATTTTAGTTCCAGCTGTTAGGCCCTCTGTACAGCAAGTCAAGATAGCCCAACTCCCCTGACACAATATCTGGAAGCTTTGCAGGTTGATTTCCCTCCAGTGTCCATTTGAAGTCATTCATCTTCTCTACATCCACCATCCTTGCAGTCCATCGAAGTCTTTCCAAACTCTACTGAATTCTTATTACATCTTGGAGCTTTCCATCGAAAAGATATTGTACTGCTTTTGAGGCCTAAGTATTTTAACAGTGCACGCTTCCCCATCCCAAAATCTTGGAACTTCTAAGCACTCTACACCAACCTCAGGATATAAAATGCAACAGTGCCCATGGGAGTGAGACGGTGACTTTATTATCTCTCGGTTTAACCGGACTGACTGCAAGAGCACTTTCTTATTGATGTCTTCCTCAGATTGGATTGAGAGATGTATGTTGCTTTACCTCATCCTAGAAAGATGGAGATAATGTAGTCTCACTCCCACCACTGAAGAAAGACTGACTTATGCTCTCATTGATCTGAGGCTCAAACACCATCGGTCTATTTGAGTCAGAGAACATGGAAACAGGCCCCACGTACCTAGCCCAACCCATCATGCCGATGCCAACCAATAAACACCAAACCACACTAATCCCATTTGGTCAACAGCCTACTATAACCCTGGCATGTTAAGTTCTTATCTTAATATTGTGAGTGAACTTGCCTCCACCACATAGGCAGTACACTCCAGACCTGAACTACTCTGCCCGAAAAAGAAAATTTCCTAGCATCACTTTTTCTACTTTTACTACGTATATTAAAATTGGTTTCCTCTTGTTTCCAAATCTGCCATGAGTGGGAACACTTACTGCTCAATTCACTCTGCCTAGACTAGACTGGACACATTCTCCAGCTGAGACCCAACTAGTGGCTTATACACATTCAGGGTAACCTCCCTGCTCGTGGTCTATCCCCTTCTTAATAAAGTCGAGGATACCAAAGGCTTCATTAACTGCTCACTCACATAGGCCTGACACTGAAATGACCTTTAACACCAACGTTCAACTCTTCCATCTCTCTCCTCTCTGTCTGCTGACAAAACCTGTCTTTTTGATTCGGTCATCACTTCAGACAAACACCCTGGAATGTTCAATTGCATGAAAGTCACTTCAGAAAAACAAGGGATTCCTGTTGTTTTATTGGTGTTAATACAGGTCTAGGAACTTCACACAGAAGAACAATGTTACAAGGTTCCACTGTAGTCCAAGTGTCTGTCAGAGCCGGCCCCTGGATTCTTGAACCTACAGTCTGTTGTAGACATGGCACCTTAAAGCATCCTCTTTCAACGTCTTCTGAAGCAAACAAACCATGAGCAGGATGAGGGGAGCAACGGGAGTGCATCAAGACATTTCAGTTCATCTCTCAAGACTTCAGCAAAATACAATGCACTTCAGCTTAAGGATACTTTAAATGGCCCTACTTACCAATGTCATCCTAGAATCTCATCCTAGAAAGATGGAGTTAATCCAATCTCCCTGGATGGCCTTACTTACCAATTACCAGCAAGAACCAATCCAAGTATTACTTCTCATGAGTTACATGATAATGGAGTAAAATAAACCAACAAACCCTCCAATGCGGGTTTCTGTTGGAATCGTCTGGATCGAAATGTAAAGGCTAATTCTGCATCAAAAGATAACACAGACACAACCTTGACTTACATCTCGCCCTGTCTCCTCTTCGTGACGATTTGACAGATTTTCACTCTGAACCTGATCAGTTGTGTAGCCAATGGTTCTATTCTGGGTCAAAGCCTGCGTAGGGTCTTTCTCAATCTTTTCTTCTGTCTTCTGGTGCAAAAAGGTCATTGAAATGAAATTTGTGTGTTTCTAGCATCATGCACTTACACTTCAGGTTTCAATACCAAAAAGGATTGATCTCAATCAATGACAAGATAAACGCATGCAGGAACATGCAAGAGTAGCATGGCAGAGGCCCAGCGTTGTTGCTCCAACCATTTCCATTCAAATAAAACAGAATTGCACTACTAGAGATGTGCATGTGTGGGCATACCCAAGGGAGAGAGGGGGGGAGGTGTGTGACCGTTCCCTTGGGAGGGTGTGTCTGTGTCCATCCATTCCCCAGTGATGGAGGGAATGGTGTGTGTGTGTGTGTGTGTGTGTGTGTGTGTGTGTGTGTGTGTGTGTGTGTCCGTCCGTCCCCCAGTGACTGAGGGAAGGAGGTGGTGTGTGTGTGTGTGTGTGTGTGTGTGTGTGTGTGTGTGTGTGTGTGTGCCCGTCCGTCGATTCCCCAGTGACGGAGGGAGGGAATCTGTGTGTGTGCGTGGACTGTATCCCAGTGAGGGTGTGTCTGTGAGACTGTACCCCAATGTGTACAGTCTATCTTTGTGAGGGTGAAGTCATGTTTGGCCGTCATGTTGAAATGATGTTCACACCCTCACACACTCTGTGACTGAATGCTGTGCTCCCATCCACGGCAATAAATAAACGCAGATCAAAAAATCTGCCTTGTGCACGTGCTGCATGCAAATCAGGCACTAAGCATTGAGCCATTGTGACCAGAATAGCAATAAAAGCTCTCACAGACAAACATCCTCACAGTTCACTTCCAGTGCAAAGGTCCACAGGCAGGAAAAAGGTGATGCAAGAGTCAGACTGTCTCCTGCCCGAATGTTTAAGTCTCAAAACTCTGGGCATGTCATTCCAAAGGTATCCGTTCCCAGATCTCTCTCTGCTGCAATTTCATCTCTTTACAAACACCGACTAATCTTTCTGGACACTGCTTATTCACAAGCCAGTGCTAAATATCCAAATTAATTCCAAAATTAATTTATAATTCCCAAATTTATACATCAGCCAAATACAGACAATTTGGATTTGAGTTTTGAAATATACTTCAAATAAGGGTTTGTCTTAGAAAATTAATGGTGCAATTATTAAATTGAATTGCAAGGCACAATTAAAGTTAGTCAGTGATTACATCTGATGACGTTATGGTCAGAGCTATTTTCTGTGACTGGAGAATTTTCATTTGACGGTCAACACAGATTTGAGTTTAAAAAATAAAATCTGTTATAGATATAATCATCTCAGTTCTCAAGGGGATGAAAATAAAAATCAATATTCAGAAGCAGCAACCAATATGCAAGTTGGTTTCGGAAGTTATCACTCACTAGAAGGAGTTTTATTTCATAGTGGAGTAGATTGAGGCGAGATGCTCCCACCTTTCAGGCTACTAATGCCCAGTTTCAGGCACTGGGAGGCTCAAGATCCCAGTTATTCAGGATATTCAGAGATTCAACAGTGGGAGCTCCATCTGATGAAACCACCTTTCAATCCCCTTAGAGATAAACGATTTCTACCACAACAGACTAACAAGGAAAAAGAGTCTGCTCTTTGAGCCTGCTCCAGTAGATCATGGCTGACTTGATGTTAACCTCGTTAACCTCAATCCTACATTCCTGCACATCTCCTATAATCTTTCATCCCATTGCCAATTAAGCATCTATCTACCTCTGCCTTAAAAATATTTCAATGCTCTATATTCACTTCCTTTTGAGGAAAGGAATTCCAAAGACTCTCAATCCTTAATTTTTTTCTTCCCTTACAAATAGATGATCCTTTACTTTTAAATGATGACTAGAATCATTGAGTCATACAGTGTATAAGAGGACCTTTGCCCATCTAGTCTGCATTGACAAGCAAGAAACACCTGACCTTCAACTTAATCCCATTTACCAGCACTTGGCCCATAACTTTCAATATTATGATGAGCCAAGACCTTTTTAAAGGATATGAGGCAACCCACCTCTACCACCATCCAAGGCAGCGCATTCCAGGCAGTTTTCCTCACATCCCACTAAAACTCCTGCCCCCACTTTAAAGCCATCTCTCCTCATGACTAACCCTTCAACTAAGGGCAATAGTTGTTCCTTGCCCACTGTATGTCTCTCAATCTCGTACACCTCAATCAGATCACCCCTCAGTCTTCTCTGCTCCAATGAAACAACCCAAGCCAATCCAACCTGACCTCATAACATCAATTTCTATCCCAGGCAGCATCCTGGTGAATCTCCTCTGCTCCTATCCAGTGTAATCACTAATGGGGTAACCAGAACTGCACACAATACTCTAGCTGTGATCTCAACAACATTCTACATAACTTCAAAATGACTTCCCCGCTTTTGTAATCTCTGTCCCGAACGATAAAGGCAAGTGTCCAATATGCCTTTTCCGGAACCCTACTAACATGCCCTTCCGTCTTTGGAGATCTATGGACAAACACTCCAATATTTCTCATTCCAGAGAACTTCCTAGTGTTATGCTATTCACTGAATTCTTCCTTGTCAAACTACCCCCTCCAAAGTGCATCACCTCACAGTCATCAGGGTTAAACTCCATCTGCCATACCTGCCAAACAGACCATTCCATTGATATCTTGTAGCCCAAGGCATTCAATCTCACCGTTAACCACTTGATCAAACATTGTGTCCTCCACAAACTTACCAAGCCAAACCCCACACAGTCACCATCTATGTCATTCATATAAATAACAGGGAACCCAGCACAGATCCCGGTTGTATGCCACTGGACCCTGCTTCCAGTCACTAAAGCAGCCTTCTGTCATCACCCTCTAATTCCTACAAAGGAATCAATTCTGAATTGACATTATCAAGTTACCCTGCATCTGATGCACATTTGCCTTCTTGATAAGAATCCTATGTGGGACGTTGTCAAAGGCTTTGCTGAAATCCATATAAATTACATCATCTGCACTAGCCTCATCTACACACCTGGTCACCTCATCAAAAACTTCCATCAAATTTGTTAGGCTTGGCCTCCCTCTTACAAAGCTGAAAATGTGTTGCTGGTTAAAGCGCAGCAGGTCAGGCAGCATCCAAGGAACAGGAAATTCGACGTTTTGGGCAAAAGCCCTTCATCAGGAATGAGGAAAGTGTGTCCAGCAGGCTAAGATAAAAGGTAGGGAGGAGGGACTTGGGGGAGGGGTGATGGAGATGTGGTGGGTGGAAGGAGGTCAAGGTGAGGGTGATAGGCCTGAGTGGGGTGGGGGCGGAGAGGTCAGGAAGAAAATTGCAGGTTAGGAGGGCGGTGCTGAGTTCGAGGGATTCGACTGAGACAAGGTGGGGGGAGGGGAAATGAGGAAACTGGAGAAATCTGAGTTCATCCCTTGTGTTTGGAGGGTTCCCAGGCGGAAGATGAGGCGCTCTTCCTCCAACCGTCATGTTGTTATGTTCTGGCGATGGAGGAGTCCAAGGACCTGCATGTCCTTGGTGGAGTGGGAGGGAGAGTTAAAGTGTTGAGCCACGGGGTGGTTGGGTTGGTTAGTCCGGGCGTCCCAGAGGTCTTCCCTGAAGCGTTCCGCAAGTAGGCGGCCCGTCTCCCCAATATAGAGGAGGCCACATCGGGTGCAGCGGATGCAATAGATGATGTGTGTGGAAGTGCAGGTGAATTTGTGGCGGATATGGAAGGATCCCTTGGGGCCTTGGAGAGAGGTAAGGGAAGAGGTGTGGGCACAAATTTTGCATTTCCTGCGGTTGCAGGGAAAGGTGCCGGGAGTGGAGGTTGGTTTGGTGGGGGGTGTGGACCTGACGAGGGAGTCACAAAGGGAGTGGTCTTTGCGGAACGCTGATAGGGGAGGGGAGGGAAATACATCCCTGGTGGTGGGGTCAGTTTGGAGTTGGCGGAAATGACGGCGGATGATACGCTGTATATGGAGGTTGGTGGGGTGGTAGGTGAGAACTAGTGGGGTTCTGTCCTGGTGGCGGTTGGCGAGGCGGGGCTCAAGGGCGGAGGAGCGGGAAGTGGAGGAGATGCGGTGGAGGGCATCGTCGATCACGTCTGGGGGGAATCTGCGGTCCTTGAAGGAGGAGGCCATCTGGGCTGTACGGTATCGACTCCCTCTTACAAAGTCATGTTGACAATCCCTGATCAAATAGGGATAGATGCTCTCTTTTATTATGTCCTTCAGTAGTTTCCCGAACACTGATGTGAGACACACTGGTCTGTAGTCACTGACTTATCTCTACAGCCCTTCTTAAAATAATGGAACTACATGAGTGGTTTTCCCTAGTCCTTTGGCACCTTCCCCCCCCCCCCCCCCCCCCCAACCCGTCCACAGAGGAACTAAAAGTATGGGTCAGTGCCCTGCAATCTCCTCCCTTGCAGTCTGAGACAGAATAGGGCCGCACAGTGGTTGGCACTGCTGCTTCACAGCACCAGGGTCACAGGTTCAATTCCAGCCTCCGGCAACTGACTGTGTGGAGTTTGCACATTCACCCCGTTGTCTGCGTGGGTTTCCTCCGGGTGCTCCGGTTTCCTCCCACAGTCCAAAGATGTGCAGGTCAGGTGAATTGACTATGCTAAATTGCCTATAGTGTTAGGTGCGTTAGTCAGAGGGAAATGGGTCTGGGTGGGTTACTCTTCAGAGGGTCGGTGTGGACCGGTTGGGCCGAAGGGCCTGTTTCCACACTGTAGAGAATCTAATCAATTCATCCGGACCTGGAGATTTGTCCACTTTAAGCCTGCCACTAAGTTCATTAATTTGTCCTTCTTAATATCAATTTGCTCAAGTACCTTGCAGTGTCTCTTCAAAACTCCAAAAGGATACAGGCCTAGCCTTTCAGCATAAGGAAATCCACTCATTCCAGGTATTGGTCTAGCAAACCTTTTCTGAACGTATTTCTAAACACATGAACATATTCCTGTAAGTACGGTCACCAAGACTGTACACAGTACTCCAGGTGCACTCTTACCAATACCCTGCATAACTGAGGCATAACTCTTGCACTCAATTCCTCTCACAATTAACCATAATATTCAGTTAGCTTTCCTGATTATTTGCTGTATCTGCATGCTAACCTCTGCGTTTCACGCACTCAGACATCCAGATCTCTCAGTATCCTAAAGCTCTTCAGACTCCCTCCATTTAGAAATCTACTTTTTTGTTCTTTCTGCCAAAAAGAAAATGGACAATTTCACATGTTTTCCAAATTACACTCCATTTGCTAGATTTTTGCTCACTCACTGAAACCTGTTGTTCTTTGTAACATTTCCCATATCCTCCTTATAACTCACTTTCCTACCTATCTTTGTGTTATCAGTAAATTTATCTATCATACCTTCACAGCCCTTTCATCCAAATCGTTTTGTCCAAATTGTGACGAGCTGACATCCCAGTACTGACTGGCACCATTTCTGAAATCCTGACAGCTGAAAAAGACCCACTTATTCCACACCCTGCTTGGTCTCAGTGCCAACCATGGATCTCTTTCTGTTTGACGTGGCTTTCAGTTGTTTACTTTCTGGGTAAAGTGACTAGGTGGTGGATGATGGGTAGTGTTGCCAAGTGTGATGGGGAATGTTTTGCCAGTGGGCACTCATAAATCATTCAGCATCCCTCCCCTGCACAGGCTGCCCAGTGCCAAAGCTGCTGCCTAGTCCCAGAAGCAACTGAACAACTTCTGCTGTCAGAAAGGAGTTGAAGGAAACATTCTGGGTTATTTAGGATCTGGGGAGGTATAGGTTACTTTGCTTGCTCAGATGTATGGGAATTCCTTTCAGAATCTGACCTTTGTTTGAGTGATGATAGAAACGGGAAATTGTAACGAATGAAGTGAAACAAAAAATGGCCAAAAACAGAGACATTTTCAGACATTTGACCAGCTGCCAGCAATCACGGAACAGCTATTCATTGGTGGCATTTTAAGCCAATTTAAACTTGTTTAAAGAAGTTAAAAATCACTAAACACCAGGTTATAGTCCAATAGGTTTAATTGGAAGCACACTAGCTTTCGGAGCGACGCTCCTTCATCAGGTGATTGTCGCTCCGAAAGCTAGTGTGCTTCCAATTAAACCTGTTGGTCTATTACCTGGTGTTGTGTGATTTTTAACTTTGTACACCCCAGTCTAACACCGGCATCTTCAAATCTTGTTTAAAGAAGCCATTGTTTGAAACATGTCCCCACAGATACTGCCTGACCTGCTGAGGATTTTCAGTCTTTCTTGCCCTTCATTTGGATTTCCAGCTTCTGTTATATTTGGTTTTTGGGTTTTTAAAAAAAACTTATGATTGGCTGAAATATGTGCTTCCGCCCACCCCATCATTAAAATTGACAAATCAGTCTGGTTTATTTTTGTCCTGTAGGCATGCGCATGATTAAGAGAGTTTAAATTTGGCAATCTGGTTAGACAGAGAGAGATAGGCGTTAGATATTAAAAACAAAATTCAAGTTTTAGAGGCAATCTTCAGCCATGCTTGCTACAGTACCGTTTTCTCATGAGCGAGCACAGAAGACTTTCCAGGTTCATAATCAAAAATGCTCCTTGGTTCAGCACGATACCTCCTTGTGTCTACTTTTTTGTCTAGAGGTCCCCAGTCGTTCCTGAAAAATGAATAAAATGAATAAAAGAAAATTCAACCATGAACTCTTCAGCATCTAAATGAATCTCTGGGCGTAGGCATGCTCGCTGAGCTGGAAGGTTCGTCCTTGCGTAGCTCAGGTCAAGGTTCTGGATGTAGGTTTGCTCGCTGAGCCCGAAAGTGAACCTCCCAGCTCAGCAAGCAGACCTCCGTCCAGAACCTCGACCTGAGCTACATGAGAATGAACCTTCCAGCTCAGCAAGCAGGCCTCTGTCCAGAACCTCGACCTGAGCTACATGAGAATGAACCTTCCAGCTCAGCAAGCAGGTCTCTGTCCAGAACCTCGACCTGAGCTACAAATGCTCTCAAAACTCACATGAAAAACTTCCTTGGACTTAGACCTTCATTCTGACACACATTCCTCTGTCTTAAATAAGCATGCTCTTCGGGTTCTGGCCTGGAACATGCAGTCCTTTGCGAATCCCATGGGCTTATGTGAAAACCATTTCTTTGCATCAATAACAGTGGCCAGATTTTTGAGAGATCTGTAGCTGCAGAACAGACGGACTGTCGAGGGAAAACCCAACTATTTCAAGCTGCATAAACATTTGTGTGGACTACAGCAAGTGCATGTAAACATTGATCAACAAGCTTGCTTACCTCATGGGGAAACCAACAGAAATCCACGGTGGAGACTGTTGTTAAAATTAGTGTTAAGCATTGCACAGAATTTACAGCCATGAGAACAGACCATTCAGCTTAGCTCCATTGGGATATCTGACTATGTTAAAGACTATATAAATTCAAGTCGGTGTTTCTGCCCGATTTATTAAAATTTACTTTAAAAATGCCACATCCTACTCAATATAAAAAATCGTTGTTTGAAAAGTATGAATAAATAGGCACAATTACAGTAGTCCAGAATGACTTTGGACCCCCAAGATATTTTCTTTTAAAAAGAGAAACCTTGCATTTATGTAGCACCTTTCATAATATCAGGACATTCCAAAGTATCTTGCAGCCAATGAAGTAATGTTGAAGAGTTGGAACGTTGGAAGATGAGCCAAGCAGTTTGAGCATAACAAGATCTTACAAACAGCAACAATGTACCTTACAGACATTGGTTGAGGGATAAATAATGACCAGGATATCAGGAGGAACTCCCCAGCTCCTCATCGAGTATCACCACAGGCTTGAAGGATCAAAGAAGATGGCAGGTTAATTATCTCAGTTGAAAGATGACAACTCCGACAATGCAGTGCTCCCTCAGTACCACAGCAGAGTGTCAGATTGAGTTCTATTGGAATGGAGTTTGAACTCTCAACCTTCTACCTCAAGAGAGTGCTACCCAATCAAACTACAGAAAGTTATAGGAGGAAAGAAGGGAAATGTCAGACTACCTTTCAGAGAGGGGCTTCAATGATGATGACCGAGTGGGTAGAGGCAGAGTCGCTGATCTCCGCTCAGTCATCTCCAAGTCAATAGTGTCTCCTGCGCTTTTGGAACGAGGCACAACTGTCTGACCTTTCACTGCAAAGAGTAGACATAACCAGTTAGAGAAACAAACAGAGCAATAACCATCCCCTACCGGAGCCCAGCTGCTTTAGTATCAGAGTTAAACAAAGAAAGTTCTAAGTTTCTTCCTGAGTTAGCTGATTTCAATTGAGTTGGCAATTGGAGCAATAAAAACAAGTTTTTTTTTGGTCAAACTACCAGCTCTTCAACATTCCATTGACTACCAGGGGAAGTGTGAATGATGACAGGTTGGCACAATCCCAACTGTGCCAATCACTTCGATAGGCTCACAAATGGAAATTAGCCACTTCAGCTGGATTCCACTGCATTTCTTGGAGAGCCATACTTGTTGCGAAAGCATTCTCCCTTCAAGAGAATTAGTCAGATGACTAAGTTTGGACAATCTCTGCCAATAAGGAGGCCACAACTCCTCGAAAGACAGACAGGGGTTCTGTAAAAAAGCCAAAACCCACGATGTTAATTTAATACAAATAAATAACACTTGGCCTGCTCTCAACACAGCATGGGATCAAACTGCAGGAGGGAATTAATGCCTTTTTAGGACAAAGAGGCAAAGATAAAAGCTTATGGACATGAGGGGGAAGTGAAACAAAGGCAATACAGAGTTGCCAATTGCAACAGATTGCGGCTTGGCATTCCTGTTTGGTTTTGGTTCAGTCCAAAAAAGCAGAGTACAGAGTCAGGAGTCACCCACATGCTGTCCCTTTTAACACTGGGACATAGTAGAGGCCAGTTGATATTACAAAAGGATTGTGGTGAACAAACCCATCCCTGTCCTCTCCCAAAACATCCCAAATTCCATGAAAGTGCATTTCCATGGCTCTCTGCAAGGAACAGCTCCAAGGATCACGCCTCCCCCCATAACTATTCTCAGTAGATGACAGTTTAGTGGGCTCAGATACCAATTTCTCCGACTCCCCAGACATTACTCTCATTGGCACTGACAACAGGGATCTATCAAAGTGCTGGGTGGTTAGGCATGATTAGCTATGCAAGCCAAACTTCATCTTGTGCCTACTTGATGCCCAATGGTTCCATATCTTACAGGCTAGGAAGTGATGGTGGCATGTGGTAGTGTCATTGGCCTAGTAATCTAGGGGCCCAGGCTAATGCACTGCAGACATGGATTCAAATCCCACCACTTTAATTTAATTAATAAATCTGAAAAATAAAGCTAATCTGATCAGAGTTGGCCATAGAACTATCAATTGTTTAAAAGCCTATCTGATTCACTAACATCCTTTATAGAAGGAAATCTACCATACCTGGTCTGGCCTCAATGTAACTTAAGACCCATAGCAATGTGGTTGACTCTTAAGATGCCCTCACAAAGGCCCGAGCAAAATATTGGTTCAAGGGCAATTAATGATGGGCAACAAATGGTGGCCTCATCAGATGTGCCCACAAAGGCAAGAGAAGGAGTAAGTTGGTTTCCACTTGTCTCCCTACAGCCTGGACGCAGTCTACTTACTGCCTCAGTCAAGATGAACCTGTGGGGCTTGGCAACACTTGTTGAATCAAAACGTATGGTGCTGGTAAAGTACAGCAGGTCAGGCAGCATCCGAGAAGCAGGAGGATCGACATTTCGGGCATGGCATTGAACAAAACAGCACAGTACAGGCCCTTCGGCCCTCGATGTTGCATTGACCTATGAAACTGATCCGAAGCTCATCTAACCTACACTATTCCGTTATCATCCATATATTTATCCACTGGCCATTTAAAAGGCCCTTGAAGTTGGCGAGTCTACTACTGTTGCAGGCAGGACATTCCACGCCCTTACTACTCCCTGACTAAAGAACTTACCAATGACATCTGTCCTATATCTATCACCCCTCAATTTAAAGCTATGTCCCCTCATGCTAACCATTAGCATTCAAGGAAAAAGGGCTCTCACTGTCCACCCTATCTAATCCTCTGATCATCTTACATGCTTCGATTAAGTCACCTCTTAACTTTCTTCTCTCTAACAAAAACTGCCTCAAGTCCCACAGCCCTTCCTCATAAGACCTTCCCTCCATACCAGGCAACATCCCAGTAAATCTCCTCTGAACCCTTTCCAATGCTTCCATGTCATTCCTATAATGTAGCGACCAGAACTGTATGCAATATTTCAAGTGCGGCTGCACCAGAGTTTTGTACAGCTGCAAAATTCAATCCCTCTACCAATAAAAGCTAACACATCGTATGCCTTCTTAACAACCTAGGTGGCAACTTTCAGGGATATATGCACTAAGATCTCTCTGCTCATTCACACTAGCAAGAATCTTACCATTAACTTGGTACTCGGGATTCCTGTTGCTCCTTCCAAAGTGAATCACCTCACATATTCCGCATTAAACTCCATTTGCCACCTCTCAGCCCAGCTCTGCAGCTTAACTATATCCTTCTGTAACCTGCAACATCCTTCTGCACTGTCCACAAATCCACCAACCTTAATCTCATCCACAAATTTACTGACCCATCTTTTTATGCCCTCATCCAGGTCAATTATAAAAATGACAAAGAGCCATGGCCCCAATGCAGATCCGTACACCCCGAGTAACTCCAGGATGAACATTTCCAACCAACCATCACCCTTTCAACTAACCAATTTCGAATCCAAACCGTTAAATCATCCTCAATCCCATGCCTTGGTATTTTATGCAATGGCCTACCATGGGGAACCTTATCAAATGCTTTACTGAAATCCATATACACCACATCAACCGCTTTAGGTGATAGGTCAGAGGAGAGAGTGGAGTGGATAGGTGGGAAGGGAGATTGACAGGTAGGGCAGGTCATGGGGACAGTGCTGAGCTGGAAGGTTGGAACTGGGGTAAGGTAGGGGGGAGAGGAAATGAGGAAACTGATGAAGTCCACATTGATGCCCTGGAGTTGAAGTGTTGCAAGGTGGAAGATGATGGCTTCAGGCCTGACCCATCACGTAGCTGAGTCTCACTTATAGCTGTGTCACAATTCAGCCAACCTTTGGCCCAATCTATTTCTCCCTCGAGTGCTGCGTCACATTTTGGTTAATGTGCCCAGGAGGTGAATTACAAATCTGAGAGAGAGAACTGTTCTGACCTACCAGACTTCGCCTGGACCTCCAACGTTTCAACACAGTAGACCAAATATAGATTGCATTTTAGGTTTAAAATATCAAATTAATTTATTTCAACACCCACATAAACATCAACACTGAAGATTTACATTCATAGCTGATATTCTGCCAGTAAATTCTTCCTGTGCACAAATTGTTTTTTTTAATTTCAACTACAAGGACTAAACTTTTAAAGAACAGGGTCTCTGCTCTGCTGTGTCTAACATTCTATTGGGTTCTAACATTGGAAAAACCTGATCTAAACTGTTTCTGGGAAACTTTACAAAAACATGACAAAATAGTGAGTGTCGGCCACTCAGCCCCTCGAGCCTGTTCTGCTGTTCAGTAATATCGTGGCTGATCCAATTACCCCACAATCCCTCATTGAGAACCTTCCCATCTGCCAGAAACATATTCAAAGACCCTGCTTTCAATACCTTTTGAAGAAGAACTTTAAGAGAGACTCATGACAGTTCAAAATACTGGCTCAGGGGTTAGCACTGCTGCCTCACAGTGCCAGGGACCTGGGTTCGATTCCAGCCTCAGGCCACTGGCTGTGTGGAGTTTACACACTCTCCCTGTCTCTCTAGGTGCTCGCAGTCCAAAGATGTGCTGGTTAGGTGGAGTGGTCATGCTAAATTGCCAATAATCTCCATGGATACGCAGGCAAGGTGGGTTAGCCTTAGGAAATGCAGGGTTACAAGGAGAAGATGGGGAGTGGATCTGGGTGGAATGGTCTTCAGAGGGTCAGTGTGGACGCAATGGACCAAATGGCCTGCGTCCAAGACATTGGGATTCTATGAATTTATCTGTTCGAGCCTAGCTTGTCCAACCTTTCCTCACCAACCCAATCATTCCAGATAGTAATTAATTAACTCATCTCTGAACTGCTTCTGATGCAGTTACACAATTATATTCATTAAACAAGCAGGGGAGGGGAAACAGTGGTAGTTTGGCACACTGACATCTACACCACTGGAACCAGGTGCCAACTCTCAGACATTTTCTCCTTCTGCCCCCTCCACCACGACCTCATCGCCCATCACCAAACCATCCACCAGCTCAACCTCAGGGGATCTCCCATCTGCAGCCTCCAACCTCATTGTCCATGAACCCCGCACCTTGTACCCAAAATTCACAAGCCCAACTGTCCCGGTCGACCCATAGTCCCTGCCTACCCCATCTCTTCATACCTTGACATTATCCTGTCCCCCTTAGTCCAGAAACCCCCACATACAATTGGGACATGACCCAAGCCCTCCACCTCCTCCATGACTTTTGTTTCCCCGGCCCCTAATGCCTCATCTTCACCATGGCCATCCAGTTTTCATTACATGTCCATCCACTATGGCAGAGGTCTCCAAGCCTTCTGTTTCTTCCTCTCCTGGTGACCCAACCAGTACCCCACCACTGACACACACATTTGATTGGCTAAACTGGTCCTCACCCTCAATTTCTCCTTCGAATCCTCCCACTTCCTCCAGACCAAAGGGGTAGCCATGGGTACCCGCATGGGCCCCAGCTATGCCTGTCTCTTTGTCAGAAACATGGAGCAGTCCATCTTCCACACCATTATACTGGGAACATTTCCGACCTTTGCCTCCGCCACATCAAAGACTATATTGGCACCACCTTGTGCTCCCACGAGGAGGTTGAACAGTTCACCAACTTCAACATCTTCCACCCTGACCTCAAGTTCACCTCGCCCATCTCAGACACCTCCCTCCCCTCCCTGGACCTCTCCATCTCTGGCGACTGACTCAACACAGACATCTACTTCAATACCACAGACTCCCTCAGCTACCTGGACTGTACCTTCTCCCATGACCCCTCCTGTAAAAATGCTATCTCTTACTCCCAACTCCTCCGCCTCCAATGCATCTGCTCCCAGGAGGAGCAATTCCACTCCAGAACATCTCAGCTGGCCTCCTATTTTAAGGATCATGATTTCCCTTCCCACGTAGTCAACAATGCCCTACAGCACATCTCCTCCATTTCCCACACCTCCGTCCTTGAACCCCATCCCTCTAACCACAACAAGGACAGAACCTCATCTTCCATCCCACCAATCTCCAGACACAACCTACCATCCTCCACCATTTCCATCAGCTACAATCAGACCCCACCAGAGGTATAGTTCCCTCCCTACCCAACCTGCATTCCGCAGAGACCATTCCCTCCATGACTCCCTCATTAGGTCCATGCCCCCCCACCAACCCACCCTCCACTTCCGGCACCTTCCCTTGGCGCCACACAAGGTGTAAAGCCTGCACCCACACCTCCTCCCTCACCTCCATCCAAGGCCCCAAAGGATCCTTCCACAGCTGATGTGAAGTGTGGAGGGGACAACATGTATGCAATTATGGGGATTGGGGAGAGGCTTGTGGACTGTAGAGGAGAAAGAATGGTGATAGTGCAGGTTAAGTCATCAGAATGTGAGATGGTGTGTCTAGCTGGCAGACAGGAAGGATCAGACACTCACAATGGAGTTGGGGGGTGGGGGTCGCGAGTGGTTGGGAGGATATGATGACAGAGGATACATCCAGTAAAGATAAAAAGGAAGGGAAGGAATGAGAGTGGGTTCACAACATTGAGTTCAACACCTTCAGATTAAGTCCAGAAGCCTATAAAGTGTGTAATCTGAAGAGGAGATGTTGTTGATTCCCTGGAGCATCACAAGATGCTGAGGACAGATAAGTGAGAATGTGACCAAGATGCTGTGTCAAAATAACCGGCTACAGGAAGGTCAGGGTCACGCTCATGTACAGACCTGACAGGATGGTAGGAGGAAATGAATGCAGTGGGGCAGAAGCAAGATGATATGACATGCCTACGGAGGCAGTCTGATTTAGGGAATTTGGGAAGGAGGTAGAAGGGGCTATCCGGGGTTGGGGGACTACAGGGTTGGAGACAGTGACCGCTTGGAGCGCGGCGTGGGGGGGTGGGGGGGAACTCACCCCTCACCAGAGGTAATGAGCTCGCTGACAGTCCTGGCAACAATAGTTTGTGGTTCAGATGTGGGGGTCATGGTCTGGGGGAAACAAGGAGGAACTCTCAGAGTTGATGTTAAGCCTCTGCAAGGTAAAGATCAATACGTCAGACTACAGTGGCATCACTCTGGTTGGTGGTTTGCTGAAAAGGTTAGGGTTGGACATGACTAAAGTACCTGTTGTACTCAACAGCTGTTTGAATCTAAGGATTTTTGTTTCAATATTGTTACCAATTGACATCTTTCACAGTCTATCTTTAGGCTTGGTGTCAGTGGGGAAGGGGTGTATGCATCTGGGGGAACTGCTAGTTTACGTTTTGAATTGAGACATCCGAAAAAGGTGTGCAATTAATACAAATGTTTGTCTTAATGGGGGATTTAAATGTATTGAATGGACGGTTATCAGTCGGATCATTCTTAATATAGTGAAGTCTGTAATAGATGCCTTATTTTATTTCATCTTAGCATGGTTCTTGAGATCTGCCTACTGTGGACACTGGATGAGTTGGCATAAAGAGTGGGCAACAGCCCATTGGTTGAGTTGGCAATGGAGAGTGCTAGTGCAAAGTGTAGACTGCATCAGAGCATGGTTGGCACTAAGGTGAGAGAGTGGCTACGAGGAGCTTTGGGGAATAATGGGAGGGCACAGGTTGGTATAGGCACTGAGTGTAAAAAATGAGGTCTGCAGATGCTGGAGATCACAGCTGCAAATGTGTTGCTGGTCAAAGCACAGCAGGCCAGGCAGCATCTCAGGAATAGAGAATTCGACATTTCGAGCATAAGCCCTTCTGGCGGGAGATCCAAGATGGCGGCGACTCAGCAAGTCTGAGTCTACAGAGCCCTTCCCAAAACCTGGAAAAAGTGGGTTTCCTGCCCCCACCACACTTGCCAAACCACCCAAAAAATTTCTTTAATCTTAATTAGCTGCTGAATATTATATTTAAATAGTCTAATACTGAGTGGATAATGAGTAAATCAAAGGGACCCCGCAGCTCTCAGAAAACAAAGACCCCTCCCCCACCCTCCTCTCCTCCGGCTGCAGCTGATGTAAAAACAGGCCTTGAAGAGATGATTGCCAGGCTGGAATCGACACTCGTCAATTTCATCGCAGAATCCTGACAGAGATGGAATGCATTCGAAGAAAAGCTGCAGAAACAGAATCACTCTATCGGAGAATTACAGGGCCGAGTGGAGGGGGCGGAACTAAAGGCCACGACCTCCGAGGCTGCAGCACAAACAGCTGCAGAACAGGTGCGAGCTCTGGAGCAGAGAGTCAGGGCCTTTGAAATCTACATGGATGATATTGACAACAGAAATCGGAGAAAGAATATTCGGTTGCTGGGCCTTCAAGAACAAGGAGGGAAAGGACAGTTAGTAGTATTTCTGGAGCGATGGCTGCCCCAGCTTTTAAACCTGGGGGCTGAAACTGACCGGGTAAGGGTGGAGTGGGCCTACCGGGTCGCAGTACGCGGATCTGGCCCAAACCAGCGCCCACGCCCGGTCCTGTTCCGGCTGCAGAGTTATAGGGAGAGGCAGATACTCCTGGATGCCTCCAGAAAGCTTGGAAAGGATCCTAAAGCCATGATTCATGAAGGATCCAAGATTATGTTATTTCAGGACTTCTCCCCGGCTTTGGCACGAAGGAGGAAGGCGTTTGATGAGGTGAAGAAATGTTTAAGGGACTTAGATATTCAACACACCTTACGCTACCCAGCGACGTTATGCTTTACCCACGAAGGATCCGAGTATAATTTTAGATCATCGGAAGAGGCCAAGAAACTTTTAGACTCGGTTAAATAAATCGTAAGAGACAATTTATGTTGGCTTGCCTCTCCCACACTCCGTGGGGAGAAATGGATACTTTATTCTACTTTACTTTTGCCTCTGGGAGCGGGGTTGTCTTCCTTGCTATGTTATTATACTTAACTGTAATCTGTTGGAGTTGTAATTTTATAGTTACGTGTGTTTGTACGTGGCATTGATGCTAGCAGATATACTCAGGTATGGGTGGGGAGGGGTGGGGGTGCGGCGCTCACTGTTAACTCTAGCTCGGTATTATATCTAAATCCTATTAAGGAGCGCCCGGGTTGAGGGTGGGACACTGTTTGGGAGAGGATATGGTGGAACGTTGGAAAGGTAGTAAGGCCCCCTGAGAACAAGGGGGAAGATCTCCATTCAAACATGTTCAATTTTTTTTTTGTTCTTATTGTTTGGAAATAACTTCCTTTTTATCATACTGTTATGAGTGTATTAGAGAACATTTTCTCTTATTTGAAGGATGTAAGCGACTCAACTATACACTCTGGATGATTGTGGATTAGTTGAATTTTGATGATTATATATTTAAGATCTATTTTTATATTAATGTTTGTGCTTGAAAATTCTGCTTATTTTTGTAAATTTGTCAAAATGTTAAATTCCCAGTAAAAATATCTATATATAAAAAAAAGCCCTTCTGGCAGGAAGGCATTTTAAATCAGCCCACTTCAGTATTTGGCAACCTTTATGGCTGCCTCGGAAATATTTCTAGGACGACGAGCTGACGTTACGACACACCCGTCACCCAGGACCAAGATCCCCATTATTTAGAGTATGTTATGTCCAAAACAGGCACAGCAAGTAAGAAAATATCCCAACTCTGAGCACTTGACTCAGGAGTGAAAATCCAGGTCACAATATTCAAATTTAAAATTAAATTCAAACGTATACCAAACAATTCTTTCTACTGAATATTTTACATACAGAACGTTACTTGGCAAAAAAAAATTGAAAATGTTTAATTTTTTTGCTGCTCTGCAACTCATTTTTTGTACATATTCTGCCTGATTTATCAGAGGACACAGCATTAACCATTAGGAATTCATTTCCATGGGAACTGGACAAGTAAAAAAAAACATACTCCCAAGATGCATCACCCGCACCCCCACAGCAATAATCTACTGGATAGAGGGTGATTCTTCTTTTGTCTAAATTTAGGGAATTAATTTCAGGGGTTGTGACATCGTTGATAAGGTTGCTCTTGAACAGCACGTGTTGCTTGGTCACCTTAGAGTTTATTCAAGAATCAACCACATTGTTAGGGTCTGGAGTCACACATAGGTCAGGAACCAGTAAGGACGGCAGATTTCCGTCCGAAAAAGGGGCAGTAATGAGCCAGATTAATTTTTTTTTCCCACAATAGCCAAAAGTAGTTTCACTGTCTCCGTGGCTGAGCTTATACACAAAAGTACACAGGGTCATGGGATCACGCAGCACGGAAACACTCCCTTAGGTTCAACCAGTTAACGGCAACCACGTTCCAAAACTAGACTAGTCCCACTTGCCTGTATTTAGGCCATATCCTTCCAAACCTTCTTTATGTATGTATTTTTTTAATGTTTTAACTGTACTTGCGTCCACTGCTTTCTCAGGCAGTTCATTCCACACTGTACAAAACCAAAAGTTGCCCCTCATGTCCTTTTTAAAATACATCCCCTAGTTTTGAATTCCCCCACCCTGGGGAGAAGACCCCTGCTATTCTCCTTATCTATACTCCTCATGAGTTTATGAGTCTCTATAAGATTATGTCAGCTTCAATTTAAACATTTGCATTGGAGTTGGAGCCTATTCAGGAAGTTACACGGTGGATGCAGTTGGATCAAATAGCAGTGGCTGTCCTGGTTGCCTGCCAGCAAATGAATATTTTTTTTTGCAGATACCAAATTATTTTGGTTGCTACTGGCTTGTTACCACATGCATGGCTGAGGCTGCAGTGTAACCATAACTGAGGCTGCAGTGTAACCATAACTGAGGCTGCAGTGTAACCATAACTGAGGCTGCAGCATAACCATAACTGAGGTTGCAGCATAACCATAACTGAGGCTGCAGCGTGACCAGGACTGAGTGAAACCCATGGAAAAGCTATTTTGAAAACTTGCCCAAAAAATCAACAGTAGGAAAAGCTGGCCGATCGTAAAGCCACTGTTGCTCCTGATTCCAATTTCCCGATGGGATGGTAGAGTTGAAATGATTGCAATAATGTGTAATATTAACCTTTAATTCGAGAGGAGGCAGAGGAGTGTTGGTCATGTCACTGATCTAACAGGCCAAACTTTAGCTTATGTTTTAGGAGCAAGGGCTCAAATCCCACCATGGTGGATGGCAATATTTGAAAAAAAAAGCCCTTCTGGCAGGAAGGCATTTTAAATCAGCCCACTTCAGTATTTGGCAACCTTTATGGCTGCCTCGGAAATATTTCTAGGACGACGAGCTGACGTTACGACACACCCGTCACCCAGGACCAAGATCCCCATTATTTAGAGTATGTTATGTCCAAAACAGGCACGGCAAGTAAGAAAATATCCCAACTCTGAGCACTTGACTCCGGAATAAAGAGCTGACCCAATAGTGACAAGGTTACTGTTGCCCATCTTGTGAAAACCCATCTGGTTCACTAACCTTCAGGATAGAAATTGCTGTCCATACCTGGTCTGGCTGACATCTGACTCCAAACGCACAGCAATGTGGTTAACTTTAATTGCCTTCTGGATTAATTGAATCATAGGATCCCTACAGTGCGGAGAGAGGCCATCCAGCCCATCAAGTCTGCACTGACCCTCGGAAGAGCATCTGACCCAGCCCCCCTTCCCTATAGCCCTACAATTCCCATGTTTAACCCATCTAATCTGCACATTCCTGGACATTATGGGCAAATTTAGCCAGTCCATCTCTGGACTGTGGGAGGAAACCAATCACTCAGAAGAAACGCACACAGACTCGGGAGAATGTACAAATGTCACACAATCATGTGAGGATGGAATCAAACCTAGGTGCCTGGTGCTGAGGGACCAGCAGTGCTAACCACTGAGCCACTGGATGAACAATAAATACTGGCCTAGACAGCAAGGCCTATATCCCATGAATGAATAAAAGGATGATTAAATACAGCCATGATCTTACAAGCTCCTAGGTCTAATGTTTTGGAATTTTTTTAGACAGAAAGCTAATACTCACTGTCTTCAGAATAATGGTACCGTGGGGAGTAGTACTCCACATCATCATCTGCTGGAAAAGCACAAGATATGTTAATGTCAGCATTCAACAATTCTCACACATTCCTGACCAACCGCTCAGTCAGTACAGCCTCTCCCTCAAATTCCCACCAATTTAAACTGGAATGGTGTGAAACATTTGCAAAATACCTTGGTATACGATGTACAAAGTTTGAATTCTGTGGTTCATCGATTTTGGACTAAACAGTCAGCTGTTGCGAGAAGTTTCCAGAAACATCCAAAACCTGTCTCCCAGAACTGGAGCTTCCCTGCCCGATTTCACATCTTTGGAAAAATTGATCCTCAGGCCATTTTATTTTTCCACTTTAAACTTGTGCCTTTTGATCTGATCAAATTGTGAATGAGGTCCTGTATTTCCCCATGAATTTCCAAATCAAATCAACACAGAAGCCAAGATTTGACACAACTTCACCCCTCACTCTTCCCTATATGTCATATTTGATGTAAAGGTGTCAGGCGAATGTTGAACTGTCCCAGCCTATGTTATTCACAAATCATCCATTATGAAGGAAGCCATTCAGCCCACTGTGCCCATGCTAGCTCTTTTGAAAGAGCAAATCAAATCAGTCCCACTCCTTGCTTTTACACCTTCCAAAGATTTCCTTTCCAATCAAATATCTGATTCCCCTTGGAAAGTTGCCCCTTAAGTTATTTCACAAACCTTTTGGCCATTTTCTAACCTAAATGACAACTATCTGCTCATTCCTTATCCGGTTCTTTTGTAGAATACATTGTACTGATGTCCTCTTGGTCCATCCCGATGGTTTCCTACTATCTATTTCACCAAAACCCCACAAAATTTTGAATTTCTATTAAATCTCCCTTCAGCCTCCACTACTCTTCAGAAAACGAGCCCCGCACCTTACAATTCTCCACATGTCTCCAAACTTCCCCCAGTCAGGCGGGAATGCCTCAGTACAAGGCAGCAGTCACAAAGTGAAAGGAAACGACAGACCAGAGTCTCTAGTGATACACAAGGCAGCCAAAAAGAGAGAAAGGTACCTTTGAGAAATTCTCTCTGAGCAATCTCGGAGAAGACATAGGTTGGGGTGTAAGTGACTGTTTCTATAAAAGCAATGGAAAGAAATGGAACTGAGACAGGACGATGAGATCATGCAACAGCAAAGTAAAAAGCAGGAATGATCATCAGAGAAAAAGCTGAAGCTAACGGCATTGATGAGATGTGAAAGCTGTTCCAATAATGCGCCTGCAGGCAAACTGTTTTCCCATTGCCCCTCACGTGAAGCCATACATTATTACAGGGTACATTCATGGCCAGCATGGAAGTGACCACAGAGACAACAGGCTATTCACACACATCCCTGGTGTGGTCGGGTTTTGTGAGGATGAATGGGTCAGGTGACAGGAGAGATGCGGGGGGGGTGGCGCAAGGGGAGGAGAGATGCTGGGGGGGGGGCACGAGGGGAGGAGAGATGCGGTGAGGGTGTGCGAGGGGAGGTCAGATGCGGGGGAGGGTGCGAAGGGAGGAGAAATGCGGGGCACGCGAAGGGAGGAGAAATGTGGGGGGGGTGAAGGGAGGAGAGATGTGGGGGGGCACAAACGGAGGAGAGATGCAAGGGAGGCGCAAGGGGAGGAGAGATGCAGGGGGGGCACGAAGGGAGGGGAAGGGACGGAGAGAGGGGGCGGGTGGGGAGGAAGGGGGTGTGCCCATGTGTGCATGAGAGAGCGCGCGAGAGAGAGAGAGAACACAGGAGTGCATGTGTGAGGCAGGGTCAGAAGCAAAAGGCTTCAGCAGCACCCAGGCAGCTACAAGTGGCTCAGCCAATCTCAAGTCACGTAGACAGGGTGCAAGCTGTTTGACTGCAAGAGGCATCACAGCTGGGCCTTGCACCCAAAAGCGATCACCAGTATCTGGAAGGAGCCGGTAACCATGGGATTTTCCTTTCCACAGGGCTGGGTGGAAGAGGAGTTAATATCGAAATAGATACGAAGCTCAGCCCATCAACGCCATGTTTAGCATCCTCCTCACTCGTCATCCTAATCCTATGAATACAGAGTTTGCATATCCTTTTCCAATTATTACAAACCTATTTCTGAATGTTAATGTAGCGTCTGCCTCAACATAGCGAGAAAGTGCTTTACACAACAAATGACACCATGACAGAAATGCTCAATTTACGTTCTTCCATTTCACTGGAGAGTTAAAGATTAAAATGCATAATCTGTTGGGGAATTACAGAAAACATGGCTCAGGAGCAAAGAGCTGACAACTAGCAATGGATTAAACATGACATTGAGAGACAACTTGGAAAAACTGTGGCATTTGAGAGGGCTTAAACACTTGACAGCATCACACACCCACACCCACACCTGTACTGGTGTACATACTGACACACATGCAGGCAGAGACACAGGCACAGACAGATGGATGTATAGAGAGAGAGACACAGATTGCCCCTGCATCAGTGTGCCAGTGTCTAAGACAGATAGACACAGACAAACTGACAGAAAGAGACACATGCACACACACTGACATATGTACACATATGCAAACATGTGTGCACACTGACAGACACAGGCGCGCACACACATACACTGAGGCACTGATACACACGCACACGCGCACACACACTGATACCTTCTCTTTTCTGCTGGCATTCAGGAAGCTCAGGAAAGCTGTATGTAGGGTGATACGGATTTTCCTCAGGAGTGTCTGAGTGAAGAGGTAAGGAAGCAAGAGACAAAACAAACCATGGGAAAAAAATAGCAAAGATTCAAACGTGAGAAGACAAGCTGCAAGAGAAAGGTCACTCAGAAAGCAGAGAATTAAAACATTCTGAAAAAGAGAAGGAAAATGTGGGCAGTGTATTACCAAACAAGTAAAACAATTAATTATTCAACAACAGGCTTCCAGAGTAGCCTACACCAACTATAACACTTCGCAACATTTGGTGTGGAGGTGAGGGCCTGATTCCCATGTGTGCACGTGTAAACGGCTGGGAGTGTGAATGTAAGAGCGATCAAATGTGAACGCGCAAACGTATGCGCAACAGGTTCAAGTCCACCCTCGAACAGCCGGCTGTGTGGAGTTTGCACATACCCCCAGTGTCTGTGTGGGTTTCCCTCCAGATGTTCCAGTTTCCCCCAAAGTCCAAAGATGTGCAGGTTTGAGGTGGATTGGCTGTGCTAAATTGTCCATAGGGTCCAGGGATGTGTAGGTTAGGTGGGCTAGCCATTGGAAATGCAGAGTTCCAGGGCTGGAGGAGGGGTTTGGTGGGACGTTCTGTAGAGAGTTGCCGTGAACTCGATTGGCTGAATGACCCACTTCCAGACTGTAGGGATTCAGTGTGCGTCGAGAGTGTGGCGCTGGAAAAGCACAGCAGGTCAGGCATCATCCAAGGAGTGCAAGATTGGGTGAATACGTCTGTGCATACACATGCCCGCGTGTATATGTTTGTTAGTGAGTGAACATGGATGTGGGTGTCTCTGGCAATGTCATTGTGGGGGTGGGGGAAGAGAGAAAGTCTTTCATTTTCCTTTCAGTTACTTTCCCCTTGTTTATTTACTTAACATTTCCCCTTGAGACTATCTATCTATCTCACTAAGCGTTACATTCTATTTATCCTCTGGCTGAAGATGTTCTTCCCAAATTCCTCACTACATTTGTTACTGACCACCTTCTAATTTTCAAACGCCAAGTTCTGGATTACCCTCCAGAGGGAGAAACATCTGCTCCCAGTTGACCCTATCAAATTATCTCTTCTGCCTCATCTTTCCTTGTGGACTAGACCTGGCGCAAAGGAGGGTGAAGACACAGAGTTACAACTCCCCTTGGAGTAACGGTACTGAGGAAGTAGAAAAACCAGTAAAGCAGCTGTAATACTAGGTAGTGAATGCACTGGTCATTACTGTTCTGCTCATTACCGTCAGCGGTGTTCTGAGGTATTTGAAACAAGTTGGACTCGTATGCGTCATTCACAAGTTTTGCTTTCTGGTATTTACTGCATGAACTTATGAATGGGTAAACTGTAAGGAGACACACGGCCTGTGATTCTGAGGCACAGGAAACTTGGCAATGGCACATTCACCTGCCCCCAGGACCATGTTACCTTTGCTGACTTTGTGAATCTGCTTGAACATGGTCTTGTACCAATCTTTGGGCCTCTCGACATTCTGCAAAGACATAATAAATTGGTGGAATGAGGGATAGTAAAAGAAACAGCACCGACAACATGCCCCATTCAGTCAGTGATCGCGAGAAACTGTAGCCCAGTCTCTCACTACACACTACAGCAGGCAACATCAAACAAACAGTCTGCTCCTCTCTCACCTTGATACCCAGGTCTTCAGGCGCTATGAAGGAGGATTGAGGCACCTGGGTGACTTTCTGCCATTTATTATCCATCGCTGCTGCTGTGTGCACAGGAGGAACACTTCCGACTGAAGCTGCAACTTGCGTTTTATGATCAGTTACTGTTTCTGGCACAGAATCTACGAAGAAAGTAAACAGCACAAGTATGTGCAGTGACAGAAATACACCAAGTTCGGAGCGATGGTAAAGCCATTCCGGCCACACAATTCCTATTAAGGAAGCAACTGGAATCTTAATGTAACCTCTGGGGTTAACCGCAGTTTGGTTGGGGGCGGTGGTGGCCTGAGTTTGCTGTTTGCCTGCATGCCTAATGAGGAGGATAAGTCAGCAACAAGTGACAAACAACAGAGCTCCTTTCTTCCCCCACCAAAAGGGACTAAACTCTGGGTTATTGTCGAACACCCATTAAAACACACCCGCGTGGCCTGCTGGCCCCATTTCCACTAATACTGTACAATCTGTAACCTCTTGCTGTCTTCCTGCCCCCTCCAGCCCGTCACTCGACGGACCCCCCTCCCCAGTCACTCGCTCGTCTCCACCCCCACCCTGGCACTCACACAACCCTCCCCCCCCCCCCCCCCCCCCCCCTGCTGAAGGTGGGCATGCCACATGCCTTGGTCACCTGTGCTTCCACTTTTAGGGAACTGTAAACCTGCATGCCCAGATCCATTTCTATGTTAATGTTCCTAAGGGTTCTGCCATTTATAGTATAATTCAAACCTAATTTGATCCTCCAAAATGCATCATCTTGTATTTGTCTGGATTAAACGCCATCTGCCAAATCTGTGTCCAAGTCACTAACCTATACTTTCACAATCGTTGGCACGATCAGCAACTTCACCAACTTTCGTGTCATCTGCAAACTTACTAATCAAACTGCCTACATTTTCCTCCAGATTACTTATATATACTACAAATAAACAGAGGACCTAAGATTGATCCCTGTGGAACACCACTAGATACCAAATTCCATTCTGAAAAACACCCTTTTACTGCTACCCTCTGTCTTCTGTGACCAAGCCAATTTTGTATCTATCTAGCCAGCGCATCCTGAATCCCATGTGATTTTAGCTTTTGAACCAATCAGCCATGCGAGACCTTATTAAATACCTTACCAAAGTCCAGATAAACTACATCTACAGCCCTTCCCTCATCCATAACTTTTGTCACCTCTTCAAAAAATTCATTCACGTTGGTGGGACATGACTTTCCCCGTACATAATCATGCTGCCAGTCCCTAACTAGTCAATTTTCTTCCAAATGTGCATTTATCTTGTCCCTCAATAATCTTGTCTAAGAGCTTCCCCACCACAGATCAGGCTCACCAGCCTGTAATTTCCTGGATTATACCTGCTCTCCTTTCTTAAACAAGGGAAGGGCATTGGCTTCTCCAGTCCTCTGGAACCGCACCTATGGTCAAATAGTCTGTGAAAGTATCTGCTAATGCTCCAGCTATTTCTTTCCTTACCTCTCACAATAACCTGGGGTGGAGCCCACCTGGCCCTGCAGACTGGTCTACTTCCAGAAAGGTCGAATCATAGAATCCCCAAAGTGTGGAAACAGGCCATTTGCCCAAGTCCACGCCAACCCTCCAAAGAGTAACCCGACCAGATCCATTCCCCTACTCTATTGCTCTTCATTCATCCCTTACTAACATACCTAAACCCATACATCCTTGAACACTATGGGCAATTTAACATGGCTAATTCAACTAACCTGCACATCTTTGATTTGTGGGAGGAAATTCACACAGACCCAAGGGAAATGTGCAAACTCCACACAGCCAGTCACCAGAGGCTGGATTTGAACCTGGGTCCCTGGTGCTGTGAGGCAGCAGTGCTAACCACTGAGCTACTGTGCAACCTATGCTACTGAGCCACAAATCAAACAGCAAAATGTGGCACTAGTTTTTTTTTTAAAATCCATTTATGGGATTTGAATGTCACTGGCTAGACCAGTATTTATTGCTCAGAGGGCAGTTAATAGTCAGTCAACCACATCACCATTAGTCTGAAGTCACTTGTAAGCCAGACCAGGTTAATGGTGACAGATTTCCTTCTCTCAGGGACATTAGTGAAATGGATGGGATTTTACAACAATACTTGGTAGTCATTACTCCAGAATTCTTTATTGAGTTCAATTTTATCTGTCACTGTGTGATTTGAATCCATTGCCCTCAAAACAGCTGTCCGAGGTTCTGGATTACTGGTCTCATGACATTAGCAATATATCACTGTCTCCCAGGTTCCATTAACTGAGTTATTTCAGAGCTACCAAGCAGGTCCTCACCTAATGGCATATGCGACCCAATCCCTGGTGAGGTGTTACGCCAAATACTTGACCCGATGCTGCTGTTACATTTTACGGTTTATTATTTCAGCACCCAGCCAGATCACATACCGAACGGTGGCAGAATTTAACATTTCACTGAAGAAAACGTGATATTCACTGAGCACCTTCTCTTACCTGACAAGCTGTTCAAACGTTTCTGCTGTTCTGGAGAAAGACAAAAAAAAACGAAACTTAGTCAAACATACAGACTCAGCAAGGGCACTGTGCTTAAATCACATGTATCTCCCCCACGGGGATGGGGATACAGGTGGCTACACACACCCATTAAAGGCAGATCAAGTGCTTCACCCCAATACAATCTTCAGAATCATTAGCACATGCCATCAGGCTATTCCCCAGTAGAAACATCACCCCACATCCCCATATTATCATGTTTTAATGGTTTTTTTCACCAAGAGGGAGTCAAAGTCAACCTGTCCCTCAACAGAAGCCAAATATTGCATCTTCAGGCCAGGTCCAAGGACTGGTGAATATGCTACACAGCCCAGGGAGATCTTCGATTCAGTTACAAAGCAAGGTGGCTCAGTGGTTAGCACTGCTGCCTCACAGCGCCAGAGACCCAGGCTCAATTCTCACCTCAGGCAACTGTCTGTGTGGAGTTTGCACATTCTCCCCGTGTCTGCGTGGGTTTCCTCCGGGTGCTCCGGTTTCCTCCCACAGTCCAAAAAATGTGCGGGTTAGATGAATTGGCTATACTCAATTACCCATAGGGTTAGGTGTATTAGTCAGAGGGAAATGAGTCTAGATGGATTGCTCTTTGGAGGGTCAGTGTGGACTTGCTGGGCCGAAGGGCCTGTTTCCACACTAAGTAATCTAATCTAATCTAAGTGCTGAATTGACCAAGCTCAGGCTGTATGTCATTGCAGCGCACTAATCTACCATACCAGTAGGAGGAGCTCTGTGTCCACGTTTGACAGACACACTCGCAGGTCTGGTGTCCAAGACTCAATGAAACTTACAGGATTTGCTCAGTGTCCAAACCGCTTTTTAAAAATCAAATGCTACTGCAACCATACAAGGTGGTACAGTGCAAAAGGTTTTGTTACCTAACTGAAGGAGGGATACAGTTGCATTGCAGGCAGTTCAGAAGAGGCTCATTAATTCAATTCCCACTTGAAGGAGTTATGATTAGATTAGATTAGATTCCCTACAGTGTGGAAACAGGCCCTTCGACCCAACCAGTCCACACCGACCCTCCGAAGAGTAACCCACCCAGACTCATTTCCCTCTGACTAATGCACCAAGCACTATGGGTAATTTAGCATGGTCAATTCACCTGACCTGCACATCTTTGTAACTGTGGGAGGAAACCGGAGCACACGGAGGAAACCCACGCAGATATTGGGAAAATGTGCAAACTCCACACAGAGATTCGCCTGAGGCTGGAATCGAACCTGGGACGCTGGTGCTGTGAGGCAGCAGTGCTAACCACTGAGTCACCGTGCGGCCCATAAAGCAACAATTTGACAGATCCGTTTTACCACAAGATGAAATATTCATATTTTTGTTTTACCAGGGAGGCTTTCCTTAAAAAGTCAGTTTAGAAACCACATCACTGCGATAGCTAGGAATCGAACCCGGGTCAACTGCTTGGAAGGCAGCTATGCTCACCACTATACTATCATCGTCTTTATCTCACACCAAATGGTTAGGCCCAAGTTTTGAGAATGAAAGGTGATCAAAAATCAGAGGGAAATGACGTTTGGCTGGGTGGAATATTTGGGGGAATATAGAACTAAGCATCGTTGTTTCAAAACAGGGGTCTCCAATTGAAGATTGAAATGAATAAGAAATTCATCTCTCAGAAGCTTTGAGAATTCTTGATCATAGAGAACAGCAGAGGCTGGGTCACTGAATATATTAAGGTTTGACGGTCAAAGGTTTGAAGGATTACACGGACAGACAGGAAAGTGGAGTTTAGGCCACAATCAAATCAGCCACAATTTGATGGAATGGCAGAAGAAGCCAAATGGCCTACTCAGCTGACTCTAGGTCATTGTGTAGGGAACGCAGAAAGAGGGGGAGCAGTGTCCGTCTGAACTAAAAGGTAGTGGGTGCAAGTCCAACTCCCAACACATGAGCATGTAATTTAGCTGGGCAATCCAAAGTAGTACTGAGGGGGTGCTGCACTGCCATGGCTGATGTCTTTCAGACTAGGTTTCAAACCAAATCTGGTCTGCCCTCCAACATGTTCTGTAAAAAAAAACACCCTGTGCCAATACTGATTCTCCACTGACATCAATAGATGACCAGAAGTCATCTAGACAGTATTTTCTGTGTGTGACCTTGCTGGCTATCATTGCCAAATTTGCAATACTTGACAAATCCTTCACTGGCTGTCAATATAGTTAAGGTATTAGATAAATGCAAGCAGCAAGAAACAAGAAACAGAAATTTCTCAGGAGAGAAATCAGAGTTATGTTTCTGAGACTGAACCTGAGACTGTGGATTTCTCTCCATGGGTGCTACCATACCTGCTGAGTCTTCCCAGCAATTTTGGTTTTTGTTTCCAATTTCCAGCATTCACAGTTCTTTCAGTTTTTATATAAATGCAAGACTTTGTTTGTGGGAATCAAAGCCCTTTTAAACAGACACTCATCTTCACGATGGGAACTCCACTGGGGGATACCATTATGTCATATGAGCCAGTAGCCTCCAACAATGTGGTGTTCAAACTAACCAGGAGCAGTGGGCAAGCTCCTGCCTTAGCACTGCTGCGTGAACATAGCAAAAAACCACCTCACCCCATGCCAGATACACAGGATTTCCCTGCTCAATGCTGAACATCCAACTGTTCCAAAAAGGGGCTGCTCAGACAGGAGGGAGAGGAATGAAGAAGTGACAAGCAATGTTCAAAGGGCAAGTCAGGATTAACCATTTCCTCAGGGATCTCCCTCCCATTCCTCTTCCACAGTCATCCACTGCTAGTGGCTTAAACCCCCAATGACAACAACCCCATTTTCTGAATCTCATGGACAGACACCCCATTGCTGCAGAGGTGACCCTGGGAGGTGCAGGTAGTCAATCACAGAACGATCTCCAAACAGAACCTCTTCATTTGAAATCCAAACAACAAGGCCTGGGACTCAGCCCTCCTGCTTCACTCCCTTCACTCTGACCTAGGGATGGCTGGAACGGACAGTGACAATGGAAACCCTTGGTTATTCCCTTGTACTGCCAGAGATGACTGGAGCATGTACGTCCCATTCGATTAATTTACATTACTTCGCTCTGCCAACATTATAATCCATTGCTATAACCAACCCCAGGAAAAGCCTGCACCATCTGTGCGGAGGCCTTCGCTCTGAAATTCCCTCACTAAAACTCTGTGCCTCTCAATTTCCTTTTCTGCAAAACAGTCCTAAAAATGACCCCTTTAAAAAGATGTTGGTCGTCTGTCCAAACACCCTTCACTAGGCTTTTTGGTGTCAAATCCATTCTGAAGGAGGGTCACTGGGCCCAAAACTTTTACTCTTCACAAATGTTGCCAGAACCACTGAGTTTATATTTACGATTTCCAGCATCTGCAGTTTCTTTTCTTGTTTAAATTTGATGTTAAATCTTATTTTCTGACACTCCTGCAACTGCTTTGGGCTGGCTTGCTATGCAAAAGGTACTATATCAATGAAGGTGGTCGCTTTTGTTGACTGCTGTCCAGTGTTACAATGAGAAGGGGAGGCTTGCGAATTCTTAAAAGCACAGGAACCTTGAGCAGTCAATTCCAGAGTTCTTGATATCATCACCCAAAGAGGAGAAAGTGAGGTCTGCAGATGCTGGAGTATCAGAGCTGAGAATGTGTTGCTGGAAAAGCGCAGCAGGTCAGGCAGCATCCAAGGAACAGGGAATTCGATGTTTCGGGCATAAGCCCTTCATCAGGAATCCTGATGAAGGGCTTATGCCCGAAACGTCGAATTCCCTGTTCCTTGGATGCTGCCTGACCTGCTGCGCTTTTCCAGCAACACATTTTCAGATCATCATCCAAAGCCCCAGATTCAAAGATAGGAGAAGAAATTGTTCCTATTGGTGGAAAGTTTCAAAATCTTGGAAAGGGCCAGGAATTCATCAGAATTATTGGATTGGCCGGAGCTGATCCCACGACAACTCTGATTGGGTACATTCCTGGAGGTTTCATCATGTGACCAGATGCCTCACATCTTTCCCCTTACAATTATTCATTGGCTAATGTTTCCTCAGTATCATACCTGGTTGGCTGAACCAACTGGAAAGCAAAGGATCAACCCAATGAATCTCCTCTGGATGACCTCCATTGCAGTATATCTTTCCTTAGACAAAGTGCCCAAAACTCTTCACTGTTTTCCAGCTGAGGTCTGATTAACACATTGTGTAGTTTTGGAAAGCCATCACTATTATTACACTCCATTCCCTTTGAAATGAAGACCAACATTCCATTTGCCTTCTCAATTACCCATTAAACATAAATTCTAGGTTTTTAAGATTTATGTGCAAGGACTCCCAAAAATCGGTCTGTGCTCCAGCTTTCTCTTTCCATTTCAGGAACATTCAGCTCCTTTATTCTTTCTGCCAAAATTAAAACAAGCCTCACATTTTCCCACATTTGATTCCATCTGCCAACCTTTTGCCCACTCTCATACATCTGTCTATATCCCCCTTCCATAGACTGTCATCCTCACCCCTTGCACTCCCAGCTTTACTTCCAGTGATAGTACATCTCACTTTCCACAACCAAGTCATTTATACATTCTATAAAATGGTAAAAATCCTTCCATTTCTAGCAAACCATGTGTAATTAAAGTGTGAGAGCTGTGTGCTAACAAAGGAATAAAACTATTTATCACAACTGACCGAGAGGGGGCTAAAAAAGGAGAGCTGATTGCCCCCCCCCCACACAACACAATACGATGCAATTCTGTAACACAGTTGGCTGTGCTTACCTCGGTTGTGCTGAAGCAGAACGATAGTAGGATTCACGAAGGTGGTGGATGGGTAGGCCGAAAGCCTGCTAGATGAGGCAAGGCCAGCATGTGACTCCAGACTCGCACAAGGCAACTCTCCTTCACTTACTGTGGACTGCACATCCTTCCAGACAAGAGAACAGTGGCTTATTAATGAGACACTTGCCAGGATCAAACTTACAGATGAATTCAGAGCAACCTATATTCAGCACACTGTGACCACCCACTTCTTTAACCTCCAATCTTTTAACTACAAGAATCTTTGGCCTCTACCCCACCACACCCTGCACCCTGTCTCCTCCCTAACAAGCAAAACTAGACAGGGAACGTCGAGTTTCAATGATTTCTAATTCTAACGTGGCAAAAGAAATCCACTCGTATATCATAAACAAGCACAGGAGGCCATTCAGCCCATGTATCAATATTATTTCTTTGAAAGATCTATCCGATTTAACACTGTCCTTGCTCCATGTCCCTCAAAAGGACCTCTCTGCTAAACTGAGCAGCCAGTCCCCTTTTGGAAATTCCTACTGAATCCGCTTCCCTTCTGACAGCATGTTCCAGATCACAATTCCTCATTTTCCTCAGCTGGCTTCCAATCGTTTTAATCACATCCCATTAATGAATAAGAATAAAAAAAGCAATGCCTCAGGTCCAATGAAGAGGCCACAGAGCAGAAGGAGATCATGGGGCCTACTAATGAAAGGCCCAGTGGGATGTGTTGGGAGATCTCCTCAGTTATACTGTCCTAACCAGTTCATCCTCAACATTCACCGACAGAGCAGAGTCTTGATAAGAGTTTCTCCGTGTCTCTTGCCCCTCCATTTGCTCACAAGGAGATGCTAATGTCGAATACAGCCAATTAGCATAATGTCTCCGTCAGTCTCCTGGTCTCCAGAGAAGAATGCGTCTGCTCACCCACACAGCTCCAACACCACACTGTTTCAATGTGAAACCCATTAAGGATGACATTTTAAAACCAGTGTACACCTCAAATCATTCCATTCCCGTTGACTGGAAGAAAATCAGCTCAGCCATTCGTTACAGGATCTGGCAGCATGTTAAATACTTCTGACTACTTCAGGAGGTTTTGTTAAGCTTTGCCAAGCAGCACATGAATAAAACGTCAGCCAAAACATGCTGGAAATGCTTACAGTCAGAGTCCCAGTATTGGAAACCAGATGTCTTGCATTCCCTATATTACGTTAGGGATGCCCAAGCATGACTCTGGTCTCCAATGGGTTTGTGCACTCACACTCACTCGGAGCAGGTAAACATGCAGTGTCCATGCAAGTCACAACCAACAAGTCTAGCAAAGCTAACGGAGGTATCTCCAGCTACATCAAGTAATGCCCAGCGAGCCAGACAGAATGCTCGAGATGGAAAAGAAGAGACAGAAGCTTTCTTCAGAAGATGATGTTAAAATGAGGTGGGGGGGAGCGGGAATAGGTGAGAACGGCTCACGAACTGCTGGAAGGAGTCCTCTTTCACTTAGCATTGATAGTCTATGGGGCCAATTCTAAGCAAGCAGCACAAAACACTCAGCTACAACACTCATATACAAGCCACACTACATGGAAAGGGAGCAGCACCTGTTAATCAACAGAGACAAGGGGTTGAGGGAGTATTGATGGAGAGGGAGGGAGGAAAGGTCGCAAGGAGGGGGGAGGGAAGGGGTTACTTGCAGAGAGGCATGAGCTAGAGGTGGGCCTTACTGTGCGTGGGGGATGTCCAGTGAGTTGGGAATCCGGGCCACTGTGCAGCTTGGTGGTGGGCGATAGCAGCAATGACGCTGGTGGGTTAATGGGGACGGTGGAAGAGGAGGTACACACAGCATGGGAGACTCCTTTCTGCAGGTGAGGGGGGATGAAGTCGTCGAGTGTTGGCAGGGTCAGAGGTGCAGTGGTAGGATGAGATGGCAGGGATGACGAGGCTGGTTCAGCTGAAACGCAGGCCGTGCACACACTTTCCTCCCTCTCACAAACTGCCTGAGCGGGAAGGCCGCTGGATGAGGCTATCACCTCAGGCTGGGCAATGCCAGCAGACACATCCTGCAGGGAGAGACGTTTCATTACTCAGAGACACCGCCCACCACACCGGCCCACTGGCCATTCACAACAACACTACCATCAGAGAGCAGCAAAGGCAGTGACAAACAGGCAGGCTCTTCATGCAACACTCTCATACAGGACGTTCCAACAGAGTCCCTCTGACCCAGGATACACACACCAAAAACAATGCTGCTCTTTTCTTTAAACCCTCCACATACACACACACGCATCACAGTTAAGTGTAATACAGACTCAAAAGTTAGAAGATTTGTGCAAAACGTGTGTAAACCATGCTAAATCTGAAATAACAGTTGGTGATCACATCCTGCTCCTGTGCAGTGAGCAGGGGGTGGGGGTGGAGGTGTCACACACTGACACTCCCTCGCCCTCGCCCAATGACCGTTCCCCCTCTCAGACAGTGGGTAGGGTGTCACACACTGACCTTTCACCACTCCCACCACCCCCAGAAAGTGGGTGGGGGTCACAAACTGACCTTACCCCCTCTTGGGCAGCTAGGGGTGGGGGGGGAGGTCACAAAGTGGCATATCACCCTCTCGGACAGCTGGGGGTGGAGGGGGCCTTTCCACCTCTGACCTTTCCCACCTCTGTGACAGTAGTCTGGCTGTGTCACACACTGACCTTTGCCCCTCCCGCACAGTGGGCAGTGGGGTGTGTCACACACTGACTTTTGCCCCTCCCAGACAGTGGGCAGAGTGTGTCAAACACTGACCCCTTTCCCTCCATTGGACAGTGGGCAGGAGTCACACACTGACCTTGCCTGCTCTGGGACATGTATGATGGACCGACAGAAAGGCTGTGAGAAATGAGAGTTTTAATTTTATTTTACATTGATCTTTCTGTTCATTTGTCCCCATTGTAAAAGCTATCAAATTATTGCCAGCCAACATCACCATCTCACGGTCAAGTGATGAGAGTCAACGCAATGAGTGTGGGGGAAATGCTAGATGGCTATTCCACTATGGTAGGAAGCACCAGCATCCACACGAAGCAATGCTGAACGTTTTGAGAGAAAGAGCGAGAGTGCACGCGAGAGAGAGAGAGGCGCGCGCTCTCTCTCACGCGCGGAGAGAGAGAGAGAGCAAGCGAGCGAGAGCGTCGGGGGGGGAAAAGAGATATTTTTTCCCTCAATCAAACATTAACAGCAGCTTTCATCTAAAAGACCCTGGGCTGTGATTGCCTGCACTTGCTCTGATACACACACTGTTACAGAAATCACTGACACAAAATCAAATCACAAGAACAAACAAAAAGCAAAAGACATAAAACTGTTTCAAACAAGGTTGACAGGCACCCCACTGGAACAAGCAGAGAAATTGGTGGGGGGAGGGGGGTGGGAAAGGGTAAAGTGTGAATAGTGTTGATTGAGGTGTGGGCAGACAACCAGGAATGCTGTGTGAGAATTGGTGAGGGAATGACAGGGAGAGAGAGAGTGAAAATACAATAGATACCGCACTGGAGATGTCACCCCTTTGAGGGGCAATCTGGTGGGTGATGGGAGCTGCCTGTTTGTTGGGTCTCAGACTGTTCATGCCGGACGCCTGCTCCTGATCCAGCGCTGAGTTCCTGGGCTGCAATCCAGGCTCTGAGAGTGAGTCATTAGTCTGGACACCGTCAATCTCGACCTTAGGCAAGAAAACCTGAAGCGAAGGTTTGTAGGGAACCAATGGGGGAGAACCAGCAGTGGCTGTCATAAGCAGCTGAGCTCCGGTGGCCGGTGCAGAGGGTGTATCTGCTTCCTCAGGTGCATCGTGGGTGGTGTCCCTGGACGAGTGAGAACGTGCGCTTCTGGACAAACAGGGTACGTACAGATTGCTGACCTTTCTCCCCTGGACAGACCCTCTGGCAGCAGGGGCAGGACCCCAACTGGCAGACTGGAGGCTAGCTTCAGATTCTGATACCCAGTCCTGTGGTGACGGATTGCCGTGAGCAACAGTCTGGCCAACATGCAGCGTTACTGTGGCTGAGCAAATGGCTAACTTAGATTTGGCATCAGAGCCTGTGGAAGAGGGATCCCCAATGCAAACGCTAGGCAGTGCTGAACGTTTCAGTGCAGGCGGCTGGTCTGGTCTAATAGGGACATATTCCAGAATAGGTACCGGCGCAAAGTAAGAGGGCTTAACCTTGTTCGGTGGGCGCCATGCAAAGCTCTCTTCCTTAGGGGGTGGGGGGATAGGAGGTGGCTATATGTGTGTTTGTTTTGATCAAATAAAATGGAGCATCAGTGACATAAAACAGAAAAAGAGAAGTTTAAAATAAACACAGAAGTACTGTACCATAGGAAAAATGTTCTTATTTTAACAGTCACTGAATTACAACCTCCCACCACTCCAAACCACTCCCCCAGGACTCTGAATGGGAGTTGTACTTTTAAAAATGTTCTCCCTCATGTTCAGAAAAGACATTGTTGCTATTCCTCCATAATCCCACATGCATCTCTACACTATGACCTTCCAGGTATTTCATAGCTTCCTCTAAGTCCAATCACTTGAACTTCCCTCGAGGTGAGAGCGCCCTCATTGGCAGGTGTGCCTTCAGCTGCCGAGGAACTAAGCTCAGGAACTCCCTCCCTCAACCTCGCCACCTCTTTGCCCTCTCTCACCTTGAAGAAGCCTACCGGCTCATGTTATCTCACCTAAGCTCGCTTCAGGTGGGCTATCAATTTTGGTTCAACCAGTGAAACATTATCATCGAATCACAGAAACCTTTACAGTGTAAAGAGGCCATTTGGCCCATTGAATCCACATCAATCCTCTGAACGGCATTTCAGCCAGACCCATGCCTATCCCCGCCCCGCCAAACCCTATTCCTGTAACCCCACATTTCCCATGGATAATCCACAGAGCCTGCAAATCATTGGACTGTGGGAGGAAACTGGAGCGCCTGGAGGAAGCCCACACAGAGACAGGGAGAATATGCAAATTCCACATAGTTTCCCAAGGCTGGAATAGAACCTGGGTGCCTGGCGCTGTGAGACAGCAGCGCTAACCACTGAGCCACCATGCCACCCAGTCTTACTGTGCTAAATGCCCTGTCCGTTGATTCCTTGCTCCGTCCAAGAACAGCTGCTTAGCAAGTCAATTATCCAAATCAAACTAATCCAAGGAGTAAAATGATCGGTACCTGAAGTTGTGGTTTGTACTCTGTTGGCAGATGTGGGCGCACACTGCGAAATCCTTTAGCTGCCAGCGATGATGAGGTGGCATCTCCATTTGCATCGCCAGCTGAAGGTGGCATCCAACTATCTGCGTCTTTAAAAAAAGGAGTGGGGCAGATACAGAGAATCAGAATCACTAATCACACTCAGTGCAAAGAGGAATCAGAATAAGGAAATCTTTGCTCATTCCTACCTGTCTTTAAACTTGGCAGCTCAGGGCCTGTATTTTTCGTGAAAAGTAATAGCGTGGAAGAGCACACGAGAGAGAGAGAGAGAGAGAGAGAGACAGAGTTACTCTAACAGCGTCCAGCCTCGCGACAGAATCAATCACAACAAGAATCTTCACATTCAAGAGAAAATCTTTCTGTGGGTGCCTGTTCGTACTGGGCTGTTGGTTACCACAGCAACCCATTCTAAACACCATGCCCTTGCAATTTCTAACCCCTGCTCACACAATATAGTATTGATCCTCTGCAATGAAGACAGTCATTGTCCCTCAGCTACATCATTCAGTTGCCGAGACAGAAATAAAAGGGAAAAAATATCCAATTAATTCTTGCTGTCCTCAGTCAGCTTGGAGCTCAGCAAGACGAGAAATACCACAAATAATTCGGAATTCAGAGTCAAACTTTCCACATGGCTGTGTAGGCAGAGAGGTAACAAAGCCATGCTTTGAAATATATTTGTTCAGTTTCTCACGAAGGCAGATCAAAAGCAGGAAGGCACCGAGAGAGTACCAGCAATTTGAAACATTTGCATTAAAATACAGGTCAATGCAAATGAGCACGGCTCATCAAACTTGACAAAATAGGAAAGAGCTTAGACACCTGCTTTGTAATGCCAAGTTGATGTGTCGCTGGGTCTCATTCCTGTGATAAAAATGTCTCCTCTCCCTGCCTGTCCTGCCCATCTCCACCAGGTACAAGGTCACCTCAGGTGATAAGCTTCTACCTACCCGGTCTGTCAAGCAGTTCTGGCACTAACCATTTTGGACCGCATCTCTCTGTACTGTACGAGATGCAAATCACATCCCCGAGATACTTGCAAATCGAAAGGTGAAAGGGAGGGAGGAATGTATACTAATTAACATGGAAATAATATTTAAAAACACCTTCAGAACTAAAGGCTGACAAGACTGTAGCACCGGATGGATGTCAGCATTGAATTTTAAAATAAGTGGCATAGATAGGACAGGGGTGAAGGTGTGTGTGCGTGTGTGAGTGTGCGTGTCTCCAGCTCCAGATCACTGTTTACTGAGCCCTGGGTTCCAGAGAACAACACAGCGAGCTAGACCTCGGGTCCCTGTCTTTACAAACAGCAGCTCAATACTCATCATTTACACTGAGCAAGTATCTACCTGCAGTCAGCTGACTCAACGAAAACCAGGACTCACTCTGAGCAATCTAAAACAGAGACTGAGAAAGCTTCAGACTCATATTTAGAAAACATCTCCATCCTTACTGATTGATTGTCGGGAATCTTCATTCGGTGGCGTCTCAGCTTCTGGAGGTTCCACACATGCAGAGGTTATTCGCATAGTCACCGAGCCTTTGCCCACACTGATCTTTGATGGGTCTGTTTCTGTGAGGTTAGACAGAGTAAGGTTATAAACCGTTCATCACAATTAAATCAGTTTCATTCTGAAACATTTTCACATTCTTGGCTGGAAAGCTTAACTGCACTTAGCAAAAGTCACTGTAATGATGCATTTTACCAAAAGGACCCTAACCCAGGGAGACAACAGGAGAATATGTCGAACCTGGTTAGAGACAAAAGACTGCTGATACTGGAATCCAAAGTAGACAAACAGGAGGCTGAAAGAACACAGCAAGCCAGACGGCATTCAGGTATTAACCCTTTCTTCAGGGCTTGATGTGGGAGTAGGAAATGCTCCAATCAGAATAGTGAGGCAGTGATTGGTGGATGCGGAAGGTGGCTACGAGCTGGTTGGTCAACGGAAGAGATGAATCCAGTTGGTAGCTGAAAGGGAGAATCAGCAAGTCAAATTGGAATGGAGGCGGCGGGGTTGGAAAGGGAGTCAAGGGGTGGGCGGGAAGGTTATTTGAAATTCAAGAATACATGTCGAGTCCTCTGGGCTGTAGGCTGAAGGTGAAGTGTTGTTCCTCCAATTTGCGGTCTGATTCACTGCGATAATGGAGGCGGCAGATGGACAAATTGGAGGGGGGACTGAAATGGGTGGTAACCAGGGTGTCCATTTTGGGCACGGCGAAAATACTTGGCGAAACAATCGCGTAGTCTACATTGGATCTCTCCGATGTAGAAGAGACCACATCGGGAGCATCAGATGCAATAGACTAGGTTGGAGGAGAGGCAGATGAACCTCTGTTTCACCTGGAAAGGCAGTTTGGGGCCCTGGATGGAGGTGGTATATGGGCAGGTGTTGCATCTTTTTCAGGTGGGGGGTGGTTTGGAAGGGTTGGTGTGGGGAGTGGCAAGAACCAAGGAGTGGTGAAGGGAACGGTCCTTGTGAAAGGCAGGGAAGGGTGGGAAGGGGAAGGTGTTCTGGGAGGTAGGATCTAATTGGAGTTGGAGGAGGTCTTTGAGGATGATACGTTGGATGCGGAGGCTTGTGGGGCAGCAGGTGAAGATAAGGGGGTCCCCTATCTTTATCATGTTTGGAAGGAGCAGGGTTTACAGCTGTGGAGCGGAGAATGGAGGTGGTGCAGTCAAGGGCTGCCTGAATGACATGTGGGGGGGAAACGCTGTTTGAAATAAGAGGACATCTGGGATGCTCAGGAGTGGAACATCTCATCGGAGACGGAAGAATTGGGAAAACGGGTTGGAGTTCTTGCCGGATACTGGGTGGGAGAAGGTGGAGTCCAGGTATCTACATCGAAGAGGCCAAACAGTTAAATTTCCTCTCCCATCCCCTCTCCAATAAGTCCATCCTTGGCCTCCTCTATTGCCTCAGTGAATCAGACCACAAATTAGAACAGCACCAGCACCACCCCCCACCCCCTCCCATCATATCCAGTCCTGAAGAAAAGGTTAATACCAGAAACATTGATTTCTCCACATCCTGACGTTGCCTGGCTTGCTGTGTTCTTCCAGCCTCCTGTTTGTCTAGGATGCTGAACCCATTGGCTTTATAGTTGAGCTGCAGTCATGTTGGCAAAAAGCTGTACAATTATTGTCCAATATTATATGTCACAACTGTCTAGAAATAATACAGATGGATCATGTCAGGTGACAGTTCTACTCTCACTGCCCAGGGGTGTTAATTGTTGTGTAATACCCTCAAGGGGCTCTGCAAGAGTTTACGGGTCAGGGAGTCATGGTAACACCATCCACCATTGACCTTGCCCGACTCTCCAAAGCCCATCTGCCATCTCCAAGGCACAAGTCAGGAATGTGATGGAATAACCTCCCAGTTGCCTGGATGGGGGCAGCTCGAATGACATACAAGATGATTAATACCATCCAGGACAAAGCAGCCCGCTTGATCGGCACCACATCCATAAACATTCACTCCCTCCACCACCCATGCTTAATCAAAGCAGTGTGTATGATTAACAGGGGTATACAGTGGGGTGCAGGTCTCTGGCACAGTCTGTCCCTGTTGCACAGAAGGGAAAGAGGGAAAGGAGAAGAGTGTTAGTCAATAGTTAGAGGGTCAGATAGGAGGTTTGTTGGGAACGAACAAGACTCGCAGTTGGTGTTTTGCCTCCCTAATGCCAGGGCCCATGATGTCTCAGATCATGTATTTGGGGCCCTGAAGGGAGAGGGTGACCAACCCCGAGTCATGGTCCACATAGGTACCAACGACATAGGTAGAAAAAGGTAGAATGTAAGGAAGGATTTCAGGGAGCTCGGGTGAAAGCTGAGAGCTAAAATAAACAGAAGTGATCTCTGGTTTGGTACCTGCACCATGTGATAGTGAGGCAAGTAACAGGGACAGATTCAGCTGAACACATGGCTGTAAGGATGGTGCAGGAGGGAGGGTTTCAAATACATGGATAATTGGGGCTCATTCTGGGGAAGGTCTTCAAACAGGATGGTCTTCACTTGAACCAGAGAGGTACTCATATCCTGGGTGAAAAATTTGCTGGTGCTATTCAGGTGGGTTTAAGCTAGCTCAGCAGGGAGGATAGGAACATTCCAGTTCACAGGAGGATGAGAATAGGGAGGGCACGGACAGGATTTCACGGTCACAGAATGTACTGGCAGACAGCAAGCTGGTTTGAAATGTGTCTACTTCAACGCCAGAAGTATCCAAAATAAGGTAGTGAGCTTGCAGCATGGATAGGTACCTGGGACTTCGATGTTGTGGCCATTTCAGAGACATGGATAGAGCAGGGTGAGGAATGGATGTTGCAGGTTCCAGGGTTTAGATCTTTCATGAAGAACAGGAAAGGTGGTAAAAGTGTGTGTGGCTTCGTTAGTGAAGGATAGTATAATGGTAGCTGAAAGAACTTTTGACAAGGACCCGTCTACTGAGATAGTGTGGGCTGAGATTAGAAATATAAGAGGAGAGGTCACACTGCTGGGAGTTCCAGGGACATGGAGGAGAGGATCAGCAAAACGATTCTGGGTAAGAGTGAAACTAACAGGGTGGTCATTATGGGGGACTTTAACTTCCCCAACATTGACTGGAAATGCTATAACTCTAGTATGCCGGATGGATCAGATTTTGTCCAGTGTGTGCAGGAGGGTTTCCTGACACAGTATGTCGAAGGGCTGACAAGAGGGGAGGCCACACTAGATCTCTTGCTTGGTAATCAACTAGGGCAGGTGTTTGATTTAGTGGTAGGTGAGCACTTTGAAGAGAGTTGCATTAAGTTTAGCAATGGGAAAGAGATAGGTACATGCTACAGGGCAAGAGTTAATTGATGGGGCAAGGGTAATTATAATGTGATTTGGCAAGACTTAGGATGCACAGAATAAGATAGCAAAATGCAGGGGATAGGGACAATCAAAATGTGGAACTGGATTAAGGAACAGATATTGCATGTCCTTGATGGGTATGTCCCTGTCAGGCAGGGAGGAAGTGATAAGGTAAGGGAACCGTGGTTTACTACAGAAATTGCATCTCTTGTTAAGTGAAAGGAGGTAGCTTATGTAACGTTGAGACTAGATGGTTCAGATGAGGCGATGGAGAGTTACAGATTAGTGAGGAAGGATTTAAAGAAAGATTTAAGAGGAGCAAGGAGAGGACATGAGCAGTCTTTAGCAAATAGAGTAAACGAGAACCCGAAAGCTTTCTACAGGTACGTGAGGAATAAAAACGGATGACTCAGGTAGGAATAGGGCTAGTTAAATACAAAAGTGGGAAGTTGTGTGTGGACCCCATGGAGATCAGAGAGGTGCAAAACGGATATTTCTCATCGGTTTTCACTCAGGAAAAGGAGAATATTGTACAGAAAAATGAGATGCCAGATATTAGGCTAGAAAGGATTGAAAGAGGAGTTAACAATTCCAGAAGGGGTGAAAGTAGACAAGTACCCTGGGCCGGATGCAATTTATCAGAGGATTCTCTGCGAAGCTAGGGAGATGGTGTTGAAGCCTTTGGCTTTGATCTTTGAATCGTCATTGTCTACAGGTTTAGTATCAGATGCAAATATTGTGCCCTTGTTCAAGAAAGGCAGTAGTGATGATCCAGATAATTACAGACCAGTGAGCCTTACGTTTGTTGTAGGAAAAGTTTTGGAAAGGATTATAAGAGATAAGATTTATAATTATCTCGCAAGCAACAATTTGATTGCAGATAGCCAACATAGTTTCTTCAAGAGCAGGTCATGTCTCACAAACCTCATTGAGTTTTTTGAGAAGGTGACCAACCATGTGGATGAGGGTAGGGCAGTTGACGTGGTGTACACTGACTTCAGTAAAGCCTTTGATAAGGTTCCACATGATAGGCTGTTGGAGAAAATGCAGAAGCATGGAATTGAGAGTGATTTAGCAGTTTGGATTAGAATCTGGCTTTCTCTAAGAAGGTAGCGGGTGGTGGTTGATGGAAAATATTCAGCCTTGAGTCTGGTTACTAGTGGTGTGCTACAAGGATCTGTTTTGGGACCAAACATATAAATGTTTGTCATTTTTCTTAGGTGAATAGATTAGTAAATTTGCAGATGACACAAGTCAGTGGAGTAGTGTACAGTGTGGAAGACTGGGGGGACTTGGATAAACTGCAGAATTGGACTGAGAGGTGGCAAATGGAGTTCAATGCAGATAAATGTGAGATAATTCACTTTGAGAAGAATAACAGGAAGACAGACTACTGGGTCAATGGAAAGATTCTTGGTACTATGGATGTGCTGAGGGATCTTGGAGTCCATGTACATAGATCCCTGAAAGTTGCCACCCAGGTTGATAATGCTGTTAAGGCAGCATACAGTGTGTTAGGTTTTATTGGTAGAGGGATTGCATTCCGGAACCCCAATATCATGCTGCAACTATACGAAAAGGCTAGTGCGGCTGCATTTGGAATATTGTATACAGTTCTGGTTTTAAAAATGTGTTGCTGGAAAAGGGCAGCAGGTCAGGCAGCATCAAAGGAACAGGAGAATCGATGTTTCGGGCATAAGCCCTTCTTCAGGAGAGAAGGGCTTATGCCCGAAACGTCGATTCTCCTGTTCCTTTGATGCTGCCTGACCTGCTGCACTTTTCCAGCAACACATTTTTAAGCTCTGATCTCCAGCATCTGCAATCCTTACTTCCTCCTACAGTTCTGGTTGCCCTATTACAGGAAGGATGTGGAGACATTGGAGAAGGTGCAGAGGAGATTTACCAGCATGTTGCCTGGTCTGGAGGGAAGGCCTTATGAGGAAAGGCCGAGAGACTTGGATCTGTTCTCACTGGAAAGAAAAAGGCTGAGGGGGGATTTGATAGAGACAAAATGATCAGAGGATTAGATAGGGTGGACAGTCAAAGTCCTTTTCCTATGATGATGACGACATCAGCTTGTACGAGGGGCCATAGCTAAAATTGAGGGGAGATAGATTGAAGACAGATGTTAGAGGCAGGTTCTTTATGCAGAGAGGGGTAAGGGTGTGGAATGCACTATCTGCCAATGTAGTTAACCTAGCCACATTAGAGAGATTTAAAAACAATCCTCGGATAAGCACATGGATGATGATGGGATAGTGTTGGAGGATGGGCTTAGATTAGTTCACAGGTCAGCACAACATCGAAGACTGAAGGGCCTATGCTGCGCTGTTTTGTTCTATGTACCATCTACAAGAAGCATTGGAGAAATTCACCAAGGCTCTTCAGACAGCATTTTCCTAATCCATGACCCCTACCATCTAGAAGGATACAGCCAGCAATACATGGGACCACCACCACCTCTAAATTCCTCTTCAAGCCACTCACCATCCTGACTTGGAAACATATTACCCTTCCTTCACTGTCATTGAGTCAAAGTCCTGGGAATTCCCTCCTTAAGGGTATTGTGGGTCTACCTACAGCACATGGTCTGCTGTGGCTCATGGTCTGTGTGAAACCTGTTCTTCAAAATCTCCTCAGGAACAGGCAATAAATGTTGGCGCAGTCAGCCAGGACTAAAAAATGCGATCACTGACAGCATTAGAAAGAAACTTTACAAGAGAACTAAACATCTTACTGTGTTTTTTGAAGAGGTAACAAAGAGGATTGATGAGGGCAGAGTGGTAGATGTGATCTATATGGACTTCAGTAAGGCATTCAACAAAGCTCCCCATGGGACACTGGCGAGCAAGTTAGATCACATGGAATACAGGGAAAACTAGCCATTTGGATACAGAACTGGCTGAAAGGTAGAAGACAGAGGGTGGTGGTGGAGGGTTGTTTTTCAGACTGGAGGCCTGTGACCAGTGGAGTGCCACAAGGATCAGTGCTGGGCCCTCTACTTTTTGTCATTTACATAAATGATTTGGATGTGAGCATAAGAGGTACAGTTAATAAGTTTGCAGATGACACCAGAATTGGGAGGTGTAGTGGACAGCGAAGAAGTTTACCTCAGATTACAACGGGATCTTGATTAGATGGTCCAATGGGCTGAGAAGTGGCAGATGGAGTATAATTTAGATAAATGCAAGATGCTGCATTTTGGGAAAGCAAATCTTAGCAGTACTTATACACTTAAAGGTAAGGTCCTAGGGTGTATTGCTGAACAAAGAGACCTTGGAGTGCAGGTTCATAGCTCCTTCAAAATGGTAGATAGGATCATGAAGGTGGTATTTGGTATGTTTTCCTTTATTAGTCAGAGTATTGAGTACAGGAGTTGGGAGATCATATTACGGCTATACAGGTTAGGCCACTGTTGGAATATTGCATGCAATTCTGGTCTCCTTCCTATTGGAAGAAGGATGTTGTGAAACTTGAAAGGGTTAAAATAATATTTACAAGGATGTTGCCAGGGTTGGAGGATTTGAGCTATAGGGAGAGGGTGAACAGGCTGGGACGGTTTTCACTGGAGCGTCAGAAAGGGGTGACCTTATAGATGTTTATAAAATCATGAGAGGCATGGATAGGATAAATAGACAAAGTCTCTTCCTTGGGGTGAGGAATCCAGAACTAGAGGTTTAAAGGAAAGATATAAAAAAGCCCTAAGGGGCAACGTTTTCAGGCAGAGGGTGGTACGTATATGGAATGAGCTGCCAGAAGAAGTGGTGGAGGCTGGTACAATTGTAACATTTAAAAGGCATCTGGATGGATATATGAATAGGAAGGGTTTGGAGGGATATGGGACGGATGCTGGCAAGTGGGACTATGTTGGGATATCTGGTTGACATGGACGAGTTGGACTGAAGGGTCTGTTTTCGTGCTGTACATCTCTATGATGTGCATTGTTTAAAGTGTCCAATAAACTAGCTTCTCTAAACGCACAGAAGACCCTGTCATCTCCACTGGTTCACTCATAAGGGTGAAAAGCCTCCATTACAAACTTATTGAACATTGACGGTTCGGTATTCCTTCTTCCAATCGCATCTTCCTATGCAGGACGTACCAGGGAAGGTCAGTCCCAGGAGATTAAAGTCTTCCTCATCTTCAAAAGGGGGTCCCCTTATTTCAAATCTGTGCTTCCTGCCTTTACATTCCCTCTCCACAATGAGGAGAAACATCCTCTCAGCATCTACCCTGTCAAGCCCCAAAATCTTAAATGTTTCATGAAGATTACACTAATTTTTCTAAACTCCAATCAGTACAGGCCCAACCTTTCCTCACAAGACAAATTGGCAGCAGTGACTCAGTGGTTAGCACTGCCACCTCACAGCGCTAGGGACCCAGGTTTGATTCCAGCTTTGGATGACTGTCTGTGAGAGGTATGCACATTCTCCCCATGTCTACGTGGGTTTCCTCCCATAGTCCAAAGATGTGCAAGTTAGGTGGATTGGCCATGGGAAATTGCCCATAGTGTCCAGAGGTGAGTAGGCTAGGTAGGTTTACCATGGGAAATGCAGTGAGAGTCTGTTTGGGATGCTCTTCAGAGGGTTGGTGGAGACTTGATGGGACGAATGGCCTGCTTTCACAACTGGAGGGATTCGATGTTTCTACAAAACCCCAAGATGTCAGGAATCAGCCAAGTCAGCACTCTCATCATTGGACTGTTTCCAGTGCAGATAAATCTCTCTCAGTAAGAAAACCAAAAAACTGTCCAGTATTCCAGGTGAGGTGTCACCACTGCACTGTACAGCTGCAGAAAGATGGCTATAAATAACACAATAACCCAGCATTTAAATGGGCTGACCTGCATTGGGAGGCAGCTCAGAGATCTTAGTGGAGATTGTTTAGTCGACAACTCTGGGTTGGAGAGGTGAAACAGCAATTTAAAGAGATCAATACAGTAATTTTAACAATCACACAACAGGTTTATTTGGAAGCACTAGCTTTCGGAGCACTGTTCCTTCATCAGGTAGCTACCTGTCAAAGAAACAGTGCTCTGAAAACCAATGCTTCCAAATAAACCTGCTGGACTATAAGCTGGTGTTGTGTGATTTTTAACTTTGTCCACCCCAGTCCAATACTGGCACCTCTACATCATGGTAATCATTTTAACAAACATCTAGTAACATAACCAACACAATACTGAGCACATTGTATATAATTAACATTTGAAGTTTACAAAGTTAGTAAGTGTGTAGTAGCGATGAGTACAATGGAAATTAGGGCTAAGCTGCAGAAATGGTAAGCCACTTGGATTATGAATGGATGTTCATTCGGACGTATTCACAATATCAGGTTAATTGTCCTCCTTAATCCTTCTCCCTCTCAATCCCCAAATCTCTGTGGGCAGCTCTCTCTCCGTGAAAACATAAACTCAATGAGCGTTGTTTGATGGTTTGCATGAACATGGGGACCAGCATCACATTTAAGTGCAAACTAATTCAGACAAGTTCCAACTGGGCAGATACTTCCTAAAGGCCCCAACGTATACACCATCCCCCGCTCACCCTTAACTAAACCCTTCCTGGAACCGAGATCAATGGGTGATCTCCAATTTAAACCAACAGTGAGTGGGATAAATTGGTACTAAACACCTCTCTCACATCTGAGCAACTAGCACCCCATCTGGTCAAGAATGCCAGAGTTCAGTTTAATTGCTTAACTAACACTGAATCAGTCAGGCAAGCACCGCACTTTAAAGACATTTTAATCGATTTTAGAAGAGGCTGAAAGCTATGCCTTCAAACCAAAAGTTAAAAATCACACAACACCAGGTTATAGTCCAACAGGTTTATTTTGAAGTACAGGTATTTTCCCATTTTTTAAAAGTTTGCTTTACGTCATTTCGCTTTTACGAAAGTCCTACATTAGTACCTGTTTTCACTAACCGAAAGAAATCCAAAGAAGATTTTTGTTTTTACGAGAAAAGGCAAATTTTTTCCCATATAAATTATTGCTTCTTCGCTTTATGCCATTTTGGCTTACCAAAGGTTTCATTGGAATGCTCTACTTTTGGATGGCGGGGGTTACCTGTATGAGCAGGTGGAGCGGGATGAGAGGACACAGAACTTATAGCAAAAAGATCATAGTGTCATACAAATATTGAACAAACATAGATATTTGTTCCAAATAAACCTGTTGGACAATAACCTGTTGCTGTGTGATTTTTAACTATGCTCACCCCAGTCCAACATCAGCTCCTCCACATCAATTCCTGACTCAGGCGACTGACTGTGTGGAGTTTGCACGTTCTCCCCGTGTCTGTGTGGGTTTCCTCCGGGTGCTCCGGTTTCCTCCCACAGTTCAAAGTTGTGCGGGTCAGGTGAATTGGCCATGCTAAATTGCCCGTAGTGTTAGGTAAGGGGTAAATGTAGGGGTATGGGTGGGTTGCGCTTCGGCGGGTCGGTGTGGACTTGTTGGGCCGAAGGGCCTGTTTCCACACTGTAAGTAATCTAATCTAATCTAATCATTCAAACCCAAAGACAGCCCCAGAACTTTCAAGCAAACATCCAAGCCTGAGGGAACACAATGAGAAGCAGGAAGGTGGATATCTTGGAGATGAAATCCTAGCTGGTTCTTCAAAATGCCCAGAATGTGAATGACCCGGCAGCACATGACGGAGGCAAAAAGCCGCCCGGTGAGGATTATTTCCAACGGGAGGGCAAAGTGCCACCCTGCCAATTCATGTACCTGTTGGTAGCAGTGTGCTGGGATAACTTTTCAGTTTCTTCACCGGGTGAATTTTCACCGCGGAGACAGCTTGCGGGGGGACCCAGGCCTCGGTTGCTGCAAATAAAACAAAACGAAAACTGCTCGTCCACAGCAAGGTACCAGAGACCCCGTCCACCCTTGCCCCCAAATGTGGTATAAGGGAACTTCAAACGGCTCACTGTGGTCAAGTAGAATAACACACAGGGGGTGTGTTATTGGAATTGGAGTGAAAACCCAGAATTTCAATCCGACTGTGGGAGTGAAAGGAGGGTTGTCAGATACAAGGGCTGAAGAAACAGCCCACGTGAAGGGTGCCTTTCTTGAGGGAGAGTTCACTTCCTTGGGAAGGGAGAGAATTTACCATAACAGCATAAAAGGTGATCAGCCCACCATGTCTATGCTAGCTCTCCAGAGAGTAATCATCTGTCCCATTCCCCAACTCTTTGCCCATAGCCCACACATCTAGAACTGTTGAAAACTAGTCAGAAAGTGGATGGTGTGGAATCCTGGTACGCTGACTAGTCATCTCATCACTGATCATTGTTTGTTCTCAATATCACTCTAGCCACCAAAGGTTCGAGTTCAGGAGACTCTTTAGAGGGCTGGATGGCCACTTTCATGCTATTATGAAGAATTCTCTCCAGTCCCAAGGAAGTGGACTCTTGCTCACAGAGGCTCATCAGGGTAAATTTTCAAACCCTCGGAGCTATAGACTCCCATTCAAATCCAGAAAATGAACCCCCTACACAGCGACTCAGCAGGCTGACCTAATCCAACCTGAAATCCGATTACACCAACTGCATTTAACAGGCCTATGATATGCAGTTTTGATTCTGTACATCACCGACAGAATGGTCAATAATTTGCCAGGAAATTAACACTGCCCAATTCACAATAGATATGTTCACAAATTAGACTCATGGACTAGTTAAAGAGTGAAGGATTGGCACGTTAAGCATTCGTGGAACGCTGTACATGTGATATTTTTAAAAAGGTAGAACACAAAATACTAGGAACACAGCACAGTGGCAAATTAAAATAAAATTGAACTGTTTAACTTCCCAGATCAAACCTTTCCTCAGAATTGAAATAAAGACTCAGATCTTTATTCAAAAAGACCTGAGCAAAAATATTTTTTTATTAGAATGTGGGCTTCCTTAAGCTTTTTTTTGCAAATGTGTACAAATTGTCACCTTAAATCCGACAGCTTGAGATTGAACCTTCTGCTAACTGTATACCCACCACCCTCATAGGGAACAGGTTCAATGTAGTGCAAAGCTGCAGGTAGTCAGGGCCCAAAGGCCCACAAATAGCGAGAGATCAATGGGAGATACACTTTTTGAGTAATAATAGAGCAGATATCCCCCACTCTCCAAATATTGCCATGGAATGTTTTGCCTGCACCCAAGATAGGAGACAGAGCCTCAGCTTAACATCTAAAAGGCTGAACCTATGACAGTGTAGCACTCTCTCAGTAGTACACTGGGTTAGCAACCTGTACTATAGAAGTGATCCCACAGATCTACCAGAAATCAGGGTATAACTACTGAGCTAACAGGATAACAATTTTAGGGAGGAAGTGAGGACTGCAGATGCTGGAGATCAGAGTCGAGTGTGTGGTGCTGGAAAAGCACAGCAGGAGACTTGACGTTTCAAGCATAAGCTAATCATCAGATTCCTGATAAAGGGCTTATGCCCGAAACGTTGACTCTCCTGCTCCTCGGATGCTGCCGGATCTGCTGTGCTTTTCCAGCACCATACTCTTTGACTCAGGATAACAGCTTCAGTCAGCCTCGAGGTGAAAGGAACAAAGTGTAACTGGAAGCAATACAACATTCATTTCATCACTGAGCAGAAAGGAAAATCAGGTGTAAAAAGGTAATTAGAGGTCACCAAAAGGGAATGGGACAGAGCTGACAATTAAATCTACCTCAATCTACAGAAAGCAGGGTTGCTGATCCCCATTCTCCTGGTCAATCAGAGCCCTGAACCTTAACTCATGACCAGGATACAGTGGGAGGACAAAAATAGTGAAATCAAAATGGGAATAGGAGGAGAGGATGGCAGATTGAACTGAGGAGTTGTAAGCGATCAAGACTACAACTGTAAACAGAGTGGGATCCCTATCAAATCATTCATCCAAATGGGTTTCAATCTTCCCAGTGTACAAGAGAATGCCAACACCCCAGCTGCCTGACCCAGAATTCCCAGGCCTGCCTATCTGGCCTGGTCTCCTTTCTTTATTCTTCTATGGGATGTGGGCATTGCTGGCAAGGACAGCATTTGTACCTGATCCCCAGTTGCCCTGGGATCGAGTGGTTTGCTGGACTATCTCAGGGAGTGGTTAAGAGTCAACCACATTGTTGTGGGCCTGGAGTCACATGACGCAATACTGGCAAAGGGCAACAGACAACTAAAAATCATTCGCCTTTTAGTCATTTTCAACTTCCTAATTGGATTAAGAATCAAGAGTTCAGAGCTAAAAGAGATAGAGAAAGACGGGGTTATTTTCCTTTATTTTCATTCATTCTCTGAATGTGGGCATTGCTGAAGCCGCCAGCATTTACCATCCACCCCTACTTGTCCAGGGGCCAGTTAAGAGCCAACCATCTTGCTGTGGGTCTGGAGTCGTGTGTAGACCAGACTGGGCAAGAATGGCAGCTTCCTTCCCTAAAGGACATGAGCAAACAGGATGGGTTTTTCCAACAATCATCAGTGGTTTCATGGCCATCTCACACCCAGATTTTACTTTGCATTAAATTCAAATTCAGCCTCAGTGGGATTCAAACCTTGACCCACTGAACATTACCTGGATCTCTGGATTAACAGTCTAGCAAAAATACCACTAAGTTATTGCCTTTTATTTCTTGGTGGGGAAGAAAGGGTTAAATCCAGGCTGGACAAAGGATTCCCGAACCTCTCCTGCCCCATCCAAACCATTGTCACAAACAGCAATGTCTCTGCCCCAGGATGGAACCTCCACATGGAGATCACCTGCAACGCCACTGGCAGTCGTGCAGGTAACACCTGGAATTTTACATTTCCCCTGGGCCTTCCTTCATCAATGACCAACATTGCATGTTACTCCCAAACTGCCTGGGATCACTAGGTATCAAAGAGGCAAAACAGTCCAGGATGCTGCCTGAGCAGTCAGAGTGGGCAAGTTCAGAGTGAAGAGGGCATGAGCTCCCAAATAACAGGCAATCAACAGAACCATTCATTACAGCTTCAGGGAGAGGCGCAGTCTGTAGCACACTGACAGAATATCCCTTTTGAAAAGAAGAAATGGAGAACGCACCAATACCTTGATCCTGCTGCTGCTGGTTTGTTGGAAGCCCATTCACAATTGTCTGGGATTCAGTGCCTTCAGCCTCTGTGAAAAGAAAGAGAGAACGAAACAGTAATAGTTAGATCGCCAGGCACCAAGTAGACACAACTTCATTCAGACTGCAGCAGCAGAGCATCCATGGGAAAACCAGACACTGAAAGCAATGAGTTGTAGCAACAGGGTGGTTAGCACTAAATCAGTGAACTTGATCCCAACATACAGCCATTTCTTCCCCACATTTTTTTCATTTTCTGCTCGTGCCTTACTCTTGGCTCATTTCAACACATTTCCTGCAATGCCTAGTGTCCTACTGAACCAGATATTCCTCACACCTAACTCTAGGCAGTGCATTGGTTGTTTAACTGTAGGTTGAATCACAGTGGAGTCCCTTCACACTCCTACTTACCAACAACTCAAGGACATGAGGGAACCGCAGATGAGGCAGTAATGAAACACAGCTGTCTTCACATCTCCATCCTCTCTGTTGAGGTAATAGACAAAAGAACTGGAGGGGGAAGATGAGACTCTGAGGCTTGCAGCCAGAGGGAGCCCATCGCAATCCATGCTGTCTCTCTGCAGAGAGAGTCCCACTCCCCCAGCTTTTATTCCCGTAACTGAGCAAATTCATTTCCTTTGAGGGTCCATTCAATTTTCACTTCAACGTCAATGATCATCTCTGCTTTCCCTGCCCTCAGAGACACAGAGGGTGGTACAGGTATGGAATGAACTGCCTGATGAAGTGGTGGTGATGGCTTTGTTGGTGGGGTTGGCGCAGGGGCCGGGGGGGGGGGGGGGCGGTGGGAAGGGGAAGAGAATCTGGTCAGAATGGACTCTTTGTGCTTGAAGGTAGGCCCTGAAGGAGTGTAGTGGAACAGAGGGACCTTCGGGTGCACGGTTCTCTGAAAGTGGAGTCACAAGTAGACAGGGCAGTGAACTGGGCTTCTAACACACTCAGAGTTTGAGTTATCGGGAGACGTTGGACAAGCTAGAACCTTTTTTTCTTTAGAGTGTAGGAGGCTAAGGGGGGATCTTACAGAAGTGTATAAGATCATGACAGGCATGGATAGGGTGAGTGCACTCCGTCTTTTTCCCAGGGTTGGGGAATTGAGGACTAGGGGGAATCAGTTTAAGGTTAAAAGGAGAAAGAAGAGGGGCAACTTTTTTCTTAACACAGGGGTGGTACGCATAATGGAATGAGCTGCCATTAACAATACTTAAAAGGCTTGGACAAATACATGAATAGGAAAGGTTTAGAAGGATACGGGCCAAGTGCAGGGAAATGGGGTTAGCATTTTGGTCGGCACGGACCAGTCTGGGCCGAAGTATTGTGCAGTAGGACTCTATGACTGAAGGGGGAATAATGGCAGAGCCATTGAAAAAGGGCAAGGAGCAGAATTAACTGGATAATCATAGCTACAGTGACTCAAAATAGCCTCTTTTGGTCAAAGCAGCACTCTTTCAAGGGTTATTGAAAACAGCCAGAATAATTGTGATATGACAGGAACCCCCAAGGATGAAAGAATCAACATTCAAACCATACTGCTACAGGAAACAAAAAGCCATCCCACAGTTAGAAAATAAATGAATATCAACATGAACTGAACAGATGACAGTAACAACTCCTCCCCCACCCATTCCAGCTCTATCAATGGTCTATCAACCAACACTTGCCTATTGTAGCTTCTATACAAATACACGCCACAGGTCCACTGCTTAAAACGGAAGAGGAGCCAAGCCTATATCTCAAAAATATTTACGACAGCAGCAAAAAAAAACCTCCTTGGCTCTTTTAGTGTTTTTCTGCAATACGAAAAAGTAGATCGCCTCTCTCAGGCCACGTTAGGGAGTGGTCAGTCTGCAAGCCAGCAAGAGCTGAGCTCTGCTGACTGACTGTAGTGGGCCTTCCATGTCCATTGGCAGAGTGGGGAGGAGCCAGGCACCATTGTGAAGTGACTCAACCAGGAGTTATGAATCACAGAGGCCTGAGGCACTCCAGTCTCATCATAGAGGTCACATGGGCAACCAACTGTAAGAATGAAATAAAGACAGAGCTGCATCTACAGACAAACAGAGCGCGAGAGCAAGTGAGCAAGCAAGAAATAAAAAAATGGAAATAGGCAGAGAGATAGCTGCTGATAAACAGAGATATAAATACCAGGTAGGGTATACGTGAGAAGCCTGAATAGCTGAAACTGGGCTGCCACTGCAGGGAGCAACCCACACAAACCAAGACTTGGGTGTAGGAGTGGGAAAGGGTAACTGAAATAGAAATGGTGTTCACATCCTGAGATTGTTGAACTCGACGGGGAGTCTGAAAGCTGTAAGGTACCTTGGGTGGAAGATCTGGTGTTCCTCCAGCTACCACTGAGCCTCACTGAAGCACTGAAACAGGCCGGATACAGAAATGTTGGCAATGGCAATATAAAGGGCCTGTTGACTCGTCAGGCAACAGAGGACAGACAGCAGCATCAAGACCACATGCTGATCAGCCATGATTGTACTGAATACCAGAGCAGGTTAGAGGGGCCAAGTGGCCTAATTAAAGTCCCACCTCCTATTTCTTTGTCAGATAGTCATAAATGCATTGGAAATGCCCAGCAGATGGTCCTTTCATTTGGGCTTGAGTATTCATTTTCATCCAACAAGGTCCCCACATTCAACATTCTGTTGATAACAGCATGTGTTACATATGAGAAGGAAGTGGATGCCATTCAGCCCCTCGCGCCTGCTGTGCCATTTGATAAGGTACGGCTGATCTGACTGCGACCTTAACACCACTTTCTTGTCCAAGCATATACCCTTTGATTTCTGTGTCACTCAAGAATGTATGCGTCACTCAAGAACGTATGCAACGCTGCCTTAAATGACCCAGGGAAGAGAATTCCACAGTCCATGAGCATCCGATAGTAAACATTCTCCTCATTTCTGCCTTAATTTGAGACTGTTTAATTATTAAACCATGTCCCTTGTCTACTCTCTCCCAGTCCGCTGTCAGGCAAAGTATTAAATGCCTTATGTTTACATACAATGCACCAACTGCCTTCCCCTCATCAATCTTCTTCATTACCTCTCCAAAAATCTCCAGCAAGTTAGTGGTTACATTTCAAGGAGGATAGGAAGTCGAAGTGTTTGAAGTTAAAAATCACACACCAGGTTATAGTCCAACAGGTTGAATTGGAAGCACTAGCTTTTGGAGCACTGCTCCTTCATCAGTGGAAGTGTTTGAACAACAGCTGGAGTTTTATTACATGATATGTTAATCTACCAGGCAGCAATGGAAGACTGAGCTATTTCCCTCCAAAAGGGCTGATGATGTTATCACAATGCCACGTGATTAAGCTCTTAAAGTGAAAATCCAACATGCTTAACACACAAAGTCCTTGAGTTATGTTCAAGTGTCTGTTTGGACAAGTTAGAACACAGTGCAGAACAGTGGAAAGCCGCTGATCGTAAGTACAAGAAATGTTCATATTTCAGTTTTTTAAAAAAGAAATTACTGACTGGTCTGTAACCAATCGGATATTTTTTTTTAAAAAAAGCCAACGGCATAATGTCTCCATATCTCCAATTTTTCAGTACCTGCCTCGAGTTAAGGGAAATTTATGGCCCAGGGCCCTGGCAACTTCCATTCACATTTCCTTCAAAAATCTTTGGAAGCATCTCATTCCATCTCAGTTCCTTGTCATCCGAAAGTACTAGTCGACTCAACACTTCCTCCTTCTCAACTTTGAACTCTTCTAGTGACAAGCGTTTCTATGTATTAAGTAGGAACATTTACCTCTTTAGTAAAGAAAATGGCAAGCATTCACGTAATAACTCAGCACAGCCCTGCTACCATGGTTAAATACCCTTTTTGTCCCTAATTGGCCCGATTCTTCCTTTACCACCATTTTACTATTTATATTTTTCCACACGGCACGGTGGCACAGTGGTTAGCACTGCTGCCTCACAGCGCCAGAGACCTGGGTTCAATTCCCGCCTCAGGCGACTGACTGTGTGGAGTTTGCACATTCTCCCCGTGTCTGTGTGGGTTTCCTCCCACAGTCCAAAGATGTGCGGGTCAGGTGAATTTGCCATGCTAAATTGCCTGTAGTGTTAGGTAAAGGGTAAAGGTAGGGGTATGGGTGGGTTGCAGATCGGTGTGGCCTTGTAGGGTCGAAAGGCCTGTTTCCACACTGTTAGTAATCTAAGACTTTGGGCCTCTCCTTTATGTTGGCCGCCAGTTAAATCTTACAATTCCTCTGCTTTTCTCATTTGGTCTCACTTCCCCTCTGCAACTTCTGTATTCTTCAATTGTACTTTCTACCTGATACTTGTCGTAGACAATATTTCTTTCCTCATCATAATTTCTCTCCTCATTCATCCAGGGAGCTGTCAATTTGCGGGCCCCCATATTTTGCTTTTGCAGGAATACACTGTGAATGTGCCTAAATCGGCTGTGTTTTGAAGGTAACCCTCAGTTCGGTTAGATTTTTCTGACCGCCTCTCATTCTTGTCCATCCAGTCAGCTTCCTTCAGTGAAGTTGGCTCCTCAACTGTTAAATGATTCTTACTCAGAATTGTTACCCTGAACCTTATACAACAATCACTCTCAAAATGTTTCCCTGCTGACACTAGAGCTAATTGGCTCACCTGACTCCCAACGACCCGGTTTGATAGCCTGTCCATCTTGCTGGATTGAATGCTGGAATATTTCTGAATGCAATCCAGAATGTTTTTCCCTCTCTGCACTTTATGCCACCACTGTCTATTTATAATTGGGTAATTAATGTCTCTCGTTATAACTACCAAGAAAACTATCCCTAACCCTTTGTTCCTTCATTTCCTGATAAGTGGCTATTTGCTTCCGTGGGAATTTTTTAAAAAAGTCTTTGCAAAATCGTATCTCTGCTACAAGCGTGTGTTTTTTTTTTTGAGTGGGAGCACCTCAATTTGGGAGCATGAACACGGAACGCAGTGTGACTAGAAGGTGGAGATACCCTCTGGGCACAATGAGCCACCCTGTTCCACTCACAGGATGGTGACTAGAATTGAGACTTTTCAGCGAAATAGCAAGGTACAATCCTATTAAATTAGAAAGGGGACAAAGCGTGAGCAGTGAATGAGCCAGGAGTGAAAGACAGGATTCAGAATGTGGTGATAGCACCCTGGTGATAGCAATGTCACTGTTTGGCTCAAGGAAGATTACTGGGATGCAGTGGGTTAATGTCAGGAATGGTGTTGAACTGAGAACACTGGAGGACAGGAACCCAACACAGTCGTGACCACAAGACTCTGCGACAAGTGAGATAACATAGGATTGATTAAAGCAAGTAGAATAACAATTGGCCTGAACTTTGTGGAGGACACTAGGTTGGCCAAGAAGCAAGGTTTGGTGTTTGTTGCAAAGACAAAAACAAAGGCTTCAGGCTTCCTGTTGTTTGAGCTGCACTCCCAGTGTGCAGTCCCAATGGGTAGTATGAGTACTGGTCACAGTCCAGTAGCATTATTGTGCTGGAGATGAAAGTCTGGCAACAGATCCTCAGATTTACGATCAAACAATAAAAATACAGAGTGCTGGAGAGAGGGACAGTGCTTGTTGGCCTGTCCAACTTGGAGCCAATTCAGAAGGGCTGCCCCTGCTCTCAAAATAAAATTTTCACACAAACCTTCCATTCCAAGGCAGGGGGAGAGGAAGGGGTGGAAGACAGAGTTTGGGGTATATCACATGTCATCAGTTGGCAGACAGACTGAACGCAAACGTATAGAGAGTGCAGAACAAGATCACATTAGCCTGAAGCAAATAGAGTCAGAGAATCATAGATATGTACAGCACGGAAACAGATCCTTCAGTCTAACATGCCGACCAGATATACCAACCCAATCTAGTCCCACCTGCTAGCACCTGGTTCATATCCCTCTTAAATCCTTCTTATTCATACACCCATCCAAATGTCTTTTAAATGTTGCAATTGTACTAGCTTCCACCACTTCCTCTGGCAGCTCATTCCATGCACGCACCACCCTCTATGAACCTGCACTCCAAGGTCTCTTTGTTCGGCAACACTCCCTAGGACCTTACCATTAATTGTATAAGTCCTGCCAAGATTTGCTTTCCCAAAATGTAGCACCTTGCATTTATCTAAATTAAACTCCATTTGGCACTCAAATGACCTTGTCTTGAAACACAGAGACATCCACTAGCATCCATTCCCTCCACCACTGACTCTCAGTAGCAGCAGTGGGTACCATCTATAAGATGCACTGTAGGAACTTACCAAATATCCTCAGACAGCACCTTCCAAACCCACAATCACTTCCACCTAGAAGGAAAAAGGCAACAGATACATGGGATCGCCACCACTTGCAGGTTCCCCTCCAAGCCACTCACCATCCTGCCTTGGAAATATAATCGCCATTCCTTCAGTCACTGGGTCAAATTCCCAGGAAGAAATTGTGCTCGAAACATCAACTCTACTGCTCCTCAGGTGCTGCCTGACTGGTTGTGCTTTTCCAGGGCCACACCTTTTTGTCTGACTCTCCAGCAGCTGCAGTCCTCACTTTCTCCAACTCACAGGAAAGACGACAGCTCACCCCCACCTTCTCCAGGGCAACCTTGAATGGGCAAAAAATGTTTGCCAGCCAGTGACACCCACATCCCACTAATGAACAGAATAAAAACCACAGACAAGTTATCACTTTCAGTCACTTAATGCATTTCTGATACCCTATGTTCTGTTACAGGAGTTGACCAGCTTTCCTTACCCCTATTGTTCAGGGCCCTCCATTCCTTTCCACTTCGTAGCCAAGCACTGAAGCTACATATGAAATCCCCTTAATAAAAGCCTGCCTGAATCTTATTCCCATCTCCATCAGGATTAATGACAGGGGTTAAATCCACACCTTAATTTGAAAGCCCATCCGAAAAGCACAATGTAATAGAAGAAGCTGGAACTGGAGTAGGCCTTTTGACCCTTCAAGCCTGTCCCTGCCATTCAAGGTTGATTTGTTTCAGGCCTCAACTATTCTTCCATGCCAGCTCCTCACACCTTGATATTTCAAAAATCCATCAACTTCTTCAAAAACTTCCAGTGATGTTGTCTCCCCACAACTCTCTGCAGTAAAGAAATTCCAGTCATTCACAACCTTCTGGGAGAATTTTCATCACATCCCAGTTTTAAAAGTGTTCCCCTTATTCTGTAACTTTATTCCCTCGTATGAGATTTCCATACTAACAGAAACATCTCAACATCCATCCCATCAAGCCCCTCTGAATATTGTATGTTCCAATAAAAATCACCCCTCATTCTCCTAGACTCTAATGACTTAAAGGTCCAACTTGTTTAGCCATCTTGACAAGTCAACTCCATCTTGCCAAGCGTAAGAAGCTCCTGAGTTAAGGAGAGAAAGTATATAGGGTAAAAGCAGGTAGGGAAAGAGTTAAGTTCTGAGTTTTGTGAAACAAGAGGATCAGCTGAGCATGACTCAGATCAGATAAAAACTTGCAGTTAACAATGGGTGCTGGAGGCAAGGGTAATGGGTTAACAAGATGAAAAGTCAGTCATTATGTAGAGCCATTTAACAATATTGGAAGCATTCAGTATGTAACGTCAGTTTAACAAGGTGAAAAGTGTTCATTATATGAAGCCAGTTAAAGTTAAGAACATTGTGTAATAGCATATGGCTTAATCTTTACTGTTGACGCTGTTGGTTGTAACGTCACCCAAGCAACATGTATGCTGCCTTATCTGGATGCTCCTCCTCGTAAAATGACTATATAATTCATTAAGAAACTGCTGTTCCAGAGAAGGCCAGAAACTCTTGTCCCTGTGCACATGGGCGATCGTTCTCTCTCTTTCCAGGACCCAGAATAAAAATGAAGGAGGTAAACTATACGGTGTCTCCTTTGCTTGACTGGGGAGGGGGGGAGGGGGGGGGGGGGGGGGGGGAGGAAAGAGAGAGAACAGGATGACAAAGGGAGGGTTAAGGAAGGGATACTGGCTCCATGAAGAAGAAGAAACCTCCTCTTACCAAAATCAGAACAAAAAATGCCAGTTGCATTTTTAAGGAATCATCACCTTAAGGGTTAGCAGAGAAGTAATGAAGTGAGAATGCTGTATAAAAAGGTAGCACTCCATTGGAGGCCTGAGAGCTGAATGGTTGATTTGGGGTGGAGGACGGTGTTGGTGGATAGGGGACCGATTCTAAAATGGAAGAGAAAGATGTTTGTTGATGTTCTGCCCTCAGGCTGTCCTGTACTGAACAAGACTCAATGCAGCTGATACATACCAACAGGCACTATATTCCAGCCAGAAAAGAAACAGGTATGCAGTAGGGAACAACAGGACTTCGACAAATCAGGCCCTAAATCATCAGAGAAGGAGGGAGGAAGAGAAGAGAAGTGAAACAGGTTGTGTGTGTTATGTACAAGCAACTCAATCAATGCCTTGGTCAAAACGGAGAGATATTGCAACATGTTAATGCAGCACACTATGCCCCAAACCAGTGACACTCTGTTCGTGCCCATTGCTCATTTATTCTACATCCTCAATCAGCAATATCAGCATTTTCTTAAGGACATCCCAGGATCGAAATGCAGGGGACAATCACTGATAAATGAAGGATTTGGTGTTGGGGGTAATGTACTCTCATGCTTCTAAAGGCTTAACAAGCCATACATTGTGCGTCTTAGTGATGTACACTTGAGCAAGGGCACAGATTTGCTCCCTAGTGTGTACCAAGAACCACTTCACTGGATTAATACTTGGATTGCTCACATAGTTTCCACGTTACGGATATCGAGGAGCCTCAGCACTATTCCAAAAGACTGCTGCTGCAAAGTGTGTCGGAATGGATAGTGCAGGAAAACACGATCTCCTGGCAGTGATGTCTTCCATTGCTCAATAGCCTTTTACACTCAGAGATGACTTCCAATACATTTGTCAATACATGGCATAATGGCCAACCAAAGTTTACCTAACAAACTGCCAAAAGCTATTTTGTTGATAGAAAGTTACTACTTCAGATCAAACTCCACAAAAGCCATGTAAGCCTGCAAGTGTACTTTGAACACATTCCATTTTCATTTCACAAAAATGACCAGCCCCCTTGGCAGGAAGTGGGCTGGGCCAGGAATTCTGATTAACATGCACCTCATTAGCTGTGTGCCTACCTGAACTCATGGCGATGTCTGAACCTGCCTTGTGCACCTCAAGATTCTCGTCGTCCCTGGAACAGAAAGAAAGGCAAAGTCAGTCCCAACCCACCTACCAACACACGCTCATTGCCATTCACTGTAAAACACTTCACTGGAATGCTTCAGAAGAGTGGTCACTGTTACAATGAATGGAACAAATTGGTACACAGCAGGATCCCACACAGAAATGAGCTCAAGAACCATTTTGCTAATTTAATCAGGACACTGTGGAAAGCTCCCTCTACTACCTCCTCTTCAATCATTTAGAAATATTTTAAAAAGTAGACAGAAACCAGTTGGAGATCTCATCCCATCTCACTTGTTCAATACTGCACTTAAACATCAGCTGAGAATAAATGTTTCAGTCACACAGATGTACTTGAAGCAACAAGCTTGTCATGGGGGTGAGCGCGCAACCCACTCAAGTATCACATTAAGCTCGCCATCAAATTCGCAAAAAGCGGAGGGTCAGTACACACAGGACTCTCTGCAATTGGAGTTGCTCATCCAGAATTAGCAACAGCACCACAACCCACGGGGAAGCAAATTCACCAAATGCCTGAAAGTTGTTACACAAGGATGATTTAGGAAAAGACCAACTAAGGGAGTGGCAAAGCAAGGAAGAACAAGGGATTGATTACTCAACTCTTTCCAGAGAGTTAGCATGGCCACAAATGGGCCGATTGGAACTCTGTGCTGGAAGATTCTACTATTCGGGAAACTACACAGGCTACGCTCTTGTATCCTCATGCAGCAGGTGGGGAACTCAATAAAAATTATACTTTGCTGTGAAAAGTGATCTTTGACTCTGGTTGAAGAGCAGAGGGGCCACCATCTGAGGACTGAAATACGTAACAGGTGCCCCTTCATTTTATTCACTCTCTCTCTCTGCGATGAGCTCTCAACAGATGCCAAGCTCCAACCTTGACACATCCGGATCAAGTGTCACTCCGGAGCTGACTTTAAAACCAAACTGCAAATCCCATTGGCTCCAACATGTCTGCAGGTCAACATGTCTTTGGGTAATCAGCTGTGGGCATAGATTGTCACTCAAATAGCCTGCAAGTTGGCCACCCAGACTGGTCACAATCAAAGAGCTTCCCAGTGCAAAATCGGAGGAAAACCGAATCCAGATTTCCAGAAACTGGGTGACGTAGAGGAAGCAATTCAGCCCTTCTGGGATATTTGAATTAGATATGACTGATCTGCATCTGAACTCAATTATCCACGCTCCTCACAGTATTTATATTATATATCTACCACATGTAAAGGTAGACATTACTAGAGGATATTCCAGACTGCTGTGATTCGGTCTGAAGAAATGCTTAGCTATAAGCTTATGTCCCCATGTTCAGGTGGCACACTAGCAAGCACTGCTGCCTTAGAGCGCCAGGGATCTGGGTTCGATTCCAGCCTCTGGAACTGTGTGGAATTTGCATGTTCTTCCTACACTTCTGTGGTATTCCAGTTTCCTCCCAAAAGATGTGCAGGTTAGCTGGACTGACCATGCTAAATTGCCCATTGTGTCCAGGGATGTGCAGGCTAGGTAGGTTAGCCATGGAAAATGCAGGATTACAGACACGGAGGGCTGGGTGCGATACTCTTCAGGAAATTTGTATGAATTCAGTAGACCGCTTCCACACTGTAGGGATTCTGTTCTGGGCTTGTTGTATCAGTAGAATATGTTAGTCTCGTCACACTATCAAAACTTCTAAATCATCTTAAACACTCAACTTAATCACTCATTAATCTCTAATGCTCAAGTACACATTTAATCTACACAGTAGATACTCTTACTTTAACCCTTTCACCCAGCATCATACTGATCGTTACTCCAATCCCTCGAAGGCTAACATACCCTTGCTGAGGAGTGCTCCAGAACTGAACGCAGAGTCAGAGAGGCAGTTTAACCTGACCTGTCGTGTTACAACAGAGGTAAAAAAAAAATGGATTCTCATCTTTCAACCTTCACCTGATTTTAATATAAGAGACCTCTCATGGGTTAAACTATATTTTTAATAAGGAAGAAACATAAAACCCAAATGATCATAGTGGTCGCGTGACCACAAATCTATATTCCCTCTGTTTGATCCCATCAGACCTCCAGGCTTCAGAGGTCAGTGTGGCCAAATCTCAATCAGCAAGTAAAGAACCTCTAAGCAACTGTGCAGTGGCAAGCTTCATAAAACCAATATGAAGTAAATGGAAGATCAAAACTGAAATTATTACTTATATCCAAAACCAGAGCTATTCAACATGCACCAAGAAACTTAAATCTATATCTCTGGCTTCACTTCACGCCCGCATGATAATATCATATTTTGGGTCAGGAAAAGCTCACCTAAAGCTTGCCAGCTTCAAAAGACAATGAAGTCAGACTCGGGAATACACAATGAGCTATTGTTCAAGCAGCTACTTAGTAGATAAGAGGGGGAAAAAATGAATCCATCACAACAAGAGTTAACCTCTCTCTCCTGTTTTTCTCAGCCTTAACCAAGACAACACTTAATGCAAAAGAAACAAAATGGGAAAACGTCCACTCAACTCAGAGATATCAATAAATTTCAGCCATAGACAGTACCCCCAAATGAGGGTCAGCAGTCCCAGTGAGGGTGGGGGGCCCCGTGGACAACGGCCCCAGTGAGGGTAGGGGGCCCATGCCCCAGTGAGGGTGGGGGGGCCTGTGGACAGTTCCCCCAGTGAATGTCAAAGCCTTTCAGACATGAAATAGGGAATCTTAATAAAATGTTAGAAGACAGTAAAAAGATACACAAAATGCTACAATATAACTGATGGAATAGTTTGGCTGACTTATTTCACCATCACTCAAAGCTCGCAAAAAGGTTCCAGTTCAGTTTCTATTGGTGAATATAACCACACTCAACACGCACATCTTCCAGTGCATCATGCAATCGCTAACAGTGCCATAAAAGGTGTGGAAAAAATAGCTGAGAGTTTAAATTGCATGAGCAAACAAAGGTTCTGCGGAGATTGTAGATAAGTTGGCTTTACAAAGTGCAGCACCCCACTCGTTTGACTGAGTCCAAGTGTTCCAGGATTCTCTGGAATGTACAATGAGTCACCAGTGACATCATTTCATCAATATACTCCAAGCTAATCCAGTTTTCATTGCTCGATTTGGTCATGGAATATTCTAGCAACATAGCAATAAAGCCATGAGATGTTACTTCAGAGGCAAAAAAAGAAGAAATCTTAAACATCTCCCAGGAGCCAAAGGTGTTTCTTAAACTGAGATACAAGAACTTTCTTTGATATAGACAGTGAGCGAATTAGACCAAGTCTCAGTCTAATTCCTGTCATTTACCAAACAGCTCAGTTCAATTCAGTATTGATCTGGATGCGCTGTTGCCCATCACAATAGTTCTCGGTGATGGGGTGTAGCGTATATCCAGGAAACTAGGAAGCACTTTAAAGAACAGTTAGTAAATCAAACTCAGCAGAGTACAATGTGACATCTATCTAGACTGAAGGGGAATGAGCCTGTCAAATTACTGGAACAGAGCCAGAACTGTAGCAAACATCAAGAGTTTCTCATCTTTTCTCCAAATACACTGTGCTGTGTAGATTGAGTTATTTTCATCCAGATTCCTTCACTATTCTGACATAGTTTATACAGTTCTCAGTGACAGCTAAAGCTCCCACACTTCAGGGGAGCTGACTCACCCTCAGTCAACGCAGAATTCACAAAGACCCCCTTCTGCTCGGAGACCCACCTTCTACAGTTCACAGAAACATAAAACATTAAATAGAAAAATAAAACTGACCAACATTTGGGCCATTGCATCTGCTTTGTTGTGGGTTAATGGTTGTTATGGTTGTCTTATCTGTCTCACAATAATTCTGACTATCTCAAATTTACCTAACTTGGCCTTTGAACATTAGACTTTGCCTCCACTGCTTTGAGGAAGAGAATTCCACAGCCTCATGACCCTCCAAAAAAAATGAATTCTCCTGATCTACAACATAAAAGGGAGACATCTGGGGGATACCATGACACAGTGATATCGTCATCAAGGTAATTTTCTGAGGATGTGGGATCAAGCTGGTGGCATTTGAACTCAAGAAAACTCTGGAATTAAATCCCATCGCCTTCTCCAATGTTCTTTAGGAAAGGGAATCTGCCTTCCTTACCTGGTCTGGTCTACTCCGACATGGGACTCCAGACCCTGAGCAATAGGATGGCTCTTAACTGCCCCTCCCTCAGAAATGGACCACTGAACGGAAATTAGAGGTGGACAATAGGGCCACCCACATCCCATTACTGAATAAAAACCAAATTTTACTTTTAACCCTGTCAAGCCCTCTCAGAAACGTACATGAGGGGGAGGCAATGGCTTAGTGGTATTATCATTACCGGGTCCCTGGACTAACCTTCTAATGTTCTGGGGATCCAGATTTAAATGCTGCCACAACAGATGATTGAATTTGAATTCAATAAAAACTTGGGATTAAGAGTCTAATGATGACCATGAATCCTTTGCCGATTGTCTGATGTCCTTCTAGTTCACTGATGTCCTTTATGGAAGGCAATTGCTGTCCATGCCTGGTCTGATCTACATTGCTGTGGGTACGGAGGCCCAATGTGGTTGACTGTTAATCGCCCTCTGGACAATTAGGGATGGGCAATAAATGCTGGTCTAACCAGTAACACCCTCATCCCGTGAATGAATAACAAAAATTCACTTCTCATTCCGCTAAACTCCAACAGATGTAAGCCAATCTTTTCTCATCAGATTAAGCCCTTCATCCCAGGAATCATTCCTTCTTCAAGCTGTATCTAACAATTATATATTTGTTCAACTCAGGAGTCTGAAATTATATATACAGTATTCCAGATATGATCTCAAAAACTGCAATTAAACTTCCAGCGGTCTCTCTCGCTCCCCTCGGAACACAGCAGGCCCCCTCATACATCCCTAGCCCAGGCTGAGGGAGAAGGAAAGCTGCAGTGCTCTGACTGAGCGCTGAGTGACAATAAACAGTTTGTGACAGAAATAGGAATCATTTCCTAATAACGAGCCAAGTGTCAGTACCAAGCTTGTCAGCAGACGTACAGCAGGCAATCAGCACATCCAGAAATAGAGACTCACATTCTCCACATTCCACAGCTCAGGAATGAAAACAAGGGGGTCAATTACCCCAGACAGGCTCCTTGTCAGTCCTTCACTTGGACCAGTTTGAATCATGGAAAAAAATAAAACTAGCTCAGCCACAGTCCCAAGTCCGCCTAAGCCCCATCACAGACTGCGTTCCACCCACTTCTTCTTCTGATGGAACATTCTGGATTCATGTTTCTTGACCTTCAAACAGCAGTAAATAGTAAGTCAGATCCTGTGGTTCCACCAAGCATAAGCCACCTAAACCTGAGCTCCACAGGGAATAGTTTTATTCCCTGACCTCCAGCCATGTGCCAGGGCCATTGAGTTTTGTGGACATTGTGGATAGACAGGAATTGGCATTGGCTCAATGGATCCACATTCACCACCTCACTCCGGTGGTGTTTCCTCAGGAGTCTAAACAGAAGCTTTAGCACACCACTCTCTTCCTCGCACCTGTCCCTCCTACTACCCACCCACAGCATATCCTCCACATGTACCTATACACATTATCCTGAACAAACTCCTGGAAGTGTTAAAACTGCAAAATGGAAGTTTAAAACTTTTGACTCTCATCTGCACCACATATAAGCCACCTATCCAGTGAGATTATACAGCTGAATAAGTTTCTGAAACAATGGTTAATAATGGAAAGTTACTGCTCCAGTACAGATCGCTTGGAGAGATGAGAAAGCAAATTAACTCACATGTGTACACAGCACCTTTAATACATCTATTGTAACTAGGAAAACTGTTCCCCAATAGCATTGTGGAGGACCCTTACAACATCTTCTCAAGGACAATAAATGCTGATGTACCCAGCAATGCTGACACCCCCAGTACAAATAAAAACCAATACCTTTCCACCTGGAACTTTGATTTACTTGCACATCTTTCATAGCTCAGAACAATCCTGAAGCACTTTACTGCCAACAGACTTTTTGAGGCCTAGTTGCTTTTGCAATGCAAGGAACTTGACAGCAACTTTGGACACAAGATCCCATGAGCAGACCAATTTGTGCACTGTATGATCCCAATAAGCCATAGGTGAAACAACAGGAGCAGTGAAAACATCCCACTGCCCTTATTCAAACAGTGCCGTGGCGGATCTCTGCCAGATTCAGGCCCGAGTTGAGGAGGAAGTTCTTCTCCCAAACGTTTGTGAATCTGAAGAATTCCCTGTCCACTGAAGCAGTTGAGGCTACCCCATTCCATGTTTTTAAGGCAAAGATAAGTAGAGTTTTGAACAGTGAAAGAATTCCAGGTTATGATGAGTGGGCTGGTGGTCGAGCTCATTCCACAAAGACATCAGCTGTGATCTGACTGAATGGCAGAGCAGGCTCGAGGGGCCAGATGGCCCACTCCTGCTCCTATTGCTTATTGACCCAAGAGGCTAGATGGAACAGAGCAAAGGACAAGGGTCCAAACTTGGACCTTCACACTGAGGTTTGTCCAACTTTTGTCCCTGGTTTGTTGTCTCAGTATTTCAACGACTGCATAAAATCAACAATGAACTGAAGTGCACAGACTCAAATGAGTGTGAACAGCGGGTTGTACAACACCAGCCACCCTGGCAGAAGTAGATAGCTTCTAGGGCCTTACTTCAGGTTCCATTGGAAACACCCTTCCTGTCCCACTACCATATGGTGCCATTAAAGCAGGGACAGGGCAGGGTGAGCATTATGCAGGGCTGTGACCTATACCGTGAGGGCACAGGCTTCACCAGTGGAGGGTGGCCTCTTGTTGTGAGGTTCTGGAGACTGCCAGCTCCCATCCTGATCTACTGCTGGTCAGTTAGCGCAGTTGGACGGATAGCTGGTTTGTGATGCAGAATGATGCCAACAACATGGGTTCAATTCCCACACTGGCTGAGATTACCATGAAGGACTCTCCTGCTCAACCTCTCCCCTCACTTGAGGCATGCTGACCTTCAGGTTAATGAGAAAGCAGCCCTATGGTATGGTGTAACTTTGCCTTTATTTCACCATGATCTATTGGAGACATTGGGAGGGACCTAGGATGAGATGAAAGTTGCTTTGAACATTGGCTCTACCAACAAGTATCTGTGAAACAAATGACAGGTGCCAAAGTTCAGGACATTGGTAAGAACATACTGGAACATTAGCCCACCCACACCACCATTTTTGTTTCCCTTTCCTGCATCCCCTCAATCATCATTCAATTCCTCTGCCTCAACATATTCCTTACCAGTTGGAAATTTGTGACCTGGGATCACTGCCAGTCTCCGCCCTTTAAACACTCTCAAAACCAGCAGTCTGTGTGGGCTAAACTAGTGATGCTATCTTTATCAGAGTTGACATCTTGTGCTACTAAAGTCCCTCCAGCCGAGAGTGGAGAGCAATAGTCCATCAGAGTGGCACTTTGATATGGTACTGGGATTCGTACCTAGACTTTCAGGTTCACCGGGCTCTCGAGCAGAGATCAACATTGTCTTGCTCACCAACAGTGTCTTTTATTCCCAATTAATTATTCTCTCTCTCCTTAGCCATTGCCCAGCAATGACCATTGCTCTCACTTTCAAACTCATTGATTCATTAACAAACGCAAACACTGGAGCACAGTATATCTGTGGAGAGGAACAGAGATAAATGTTTCAAATCCGACACGATTCTTCATCGGCCTATGGTCTGAAGATGACAGATCAAACTCTAAACATTAACTCTCTCTCTCTCTCCTCACAGATGCTGCGAAACCTGTTGAGTTCTTCCAGCATTCTGTGTGTTTCTTTCAGTAATCCAGCATGAGGTGTTTTGCTTCAAATTCTATTTATAGCCTACTTCCTCCACACTCCATTCCATATTCTTCCCTTCTCACCTGGAAGCCCCTATCTCCTGGTTGATGTCTGATGCCTTACTGTAGCCCATGTCTATCGCTTCTACACCTTGCATAACTGGTCAAACATCAGCAAACAATCAACTGCAGAAGTATCGCAATAAACTCCAGCAGACCACGAGGGCCATGGAATATTGACAAGCCCAGGGACTACAGCTGATTTACACACACTGAACCAGGGAGTCATAAAAAGCCTGATACATACCCTAGTTAGGATCTGGAACAGTAGTCACAGGCTGAGAGTTGTCTGGGCTGTCCAGTGTAGCCATGCATCGGGAAATCCTTTTACACACTAGATTAGTGGCAAAGTCTGCCTTGATTGGAAAGACGATCTTATATTGATGCTACAGTGCTGTCAATAGCCCACTGGGACATGCAGTAATAGTAAACAAGTCACACCATGAGGCAGTCCAGTGATACCTTGCACCCGTGCCACATTTATTTTGAGACTTCAAGGACACAATGACGGCTTCTAACCAGGCCAGAGGAATGTAAACTAACTCTCTGATCCACAGCATGACGCCACCAAGTGCAAATCGTGACCCTGTCTGCCAAATTGGGAAACACAGGCAACAGACTGCGGGCACAATGCCACCCATTCAGGGGAGACTGTCCTGTGCCAGGCATTTTTATACCGCCGGTCCACTCAATCCAGTTGTAAATTAATGCCATCCATTTACACTGCAAAACAGTAATGTTCACTAAAGCACAAAGAGCACAAGATTAAACACAAGGCTCTCAGTTACTGTCCTAACTCAGCCCCACTGGATATAAAATTAAAACAGCACAAAGTGGAGGTGGAGAAGAGTTTAAGCTGCATGTTAGAAGAAGACTGCTTTCATTGTCAAATAGATTCCAACATCTAATGCGCACAGTGAGGGAAGACTTTAACATGGCATCACGTGCAGCTTGTAACAAAACCAACAATCTGTTCTCCTCTACCAACACAAGATTGTCAAAGCCCTTTTCACAAAGGCCCTTTAGGTGGTTGACAATTGTTTTCGTTGAAGAAACAAATCACATTTATCGTGTAACAGGAGAGACCCGTTCCATACCTTGGATTGACTTTGTCAGTTAAAGGAGGCATTTTCTTTTCGATGGGTAATTCTTCAGCTTGCTCCAATTGTGCCGTGACGTTAGATTTGGCCTGGATGTGATCACCGGCTTGAAAAGGGAGATGTTGTGCTTTCAATGACTGCTCATTTGATTCACTGGTGTTGGATGTGAAAGCCCCAGATCTCAGCTGTCAGCTTTAAGTACCTCAGCTCCTCCCACCACACTGCTTTAATTAGGCTCCTTCATACAGCCTGGCTGACGTCTTTCTCACAGGATTCCAAAGGACAAATACCCCGAGATGGCTGAAATGTTTCAATAGCCTGTAGTCTGTTTGATCCGAATGGGGAAGGATGATCTCACACTTTGACACAATGTATGACAAGGGCTAAGGTATGGACTGGTCAATAAAGTTTTGTTTGTGTTGAGAGTAGATTTTCTGTGACAGACGCTAAGGGAAGCTGTGCACAAAGAAAGCTCAGCTTGCCTGGACCCTGATCCAAATGATAGATGATTTATTCGTACCACAGGCAATGGGGCTAGGCTAACGTTGTGGGAACATGGGTTCAAATCCCCCCAAAACAGATAGTGAAATTTGAAGCTAGTTAATAAATCTAGACTTAGCTAAATATTGACCAGATATACAGCCGTGTGGTAGACCCTTATGCCCTGAATTTCCCAGCAAGCCATTCACTTGTATTTAACCGCTACCAAAACAGGAAGAGAAATTGCTGTTTTTGTTTCAGATTTACAGCATCCGTACTTCTTTCAGTTTTTTTTTGTCGTACCGCTATCAAGTCTAATAAAAGGAATTAAACCAGGCTGACCAAAGCGCTGACAATGACAACAGAATACAGAGCCCTCTTGATACCATAAGAGTGTGGGCCAAATGCTGGCAAATAGGATAAGAGTAGATAGATGCTGAATGGCTGCTACAGACTCAATGGGTGGAAGGGCCTTTTTGCCATGCTGTGAAGCCTCCTTATGAGCATCTGATCCAATGAGAACAACAATATTCCAGATACCATCGGCACCATCCTGTACCATGTACAGGGTAGATGCAGCAGAGGTGGTGGCACAGTATTCTACAGTTGACCGGGGAGATCCCGATATTGCATTTGGATCCTATGAATTCGCTCAGCATCAGGTCAAACATGGGTGAGGAAACCACTTGCTGAACACCACTTACTGTCTCCCTCCTGAGCTGATGAATCAGGCTCCATGTTGAGCAGCACCTGGAGAAAGCTGGAGGGTGGCAATTGCCCAGAATGTAGTCGAGGTGGAGACCTCAATGACCGTTACAAGGAAGAACCACAACTGACCAAACTGGCTAAGTCCAGAAGGACGTAATAATAAAGAGGGAAAACCGTACTTGACCTTATGCCAACCAATCCATCAGTGGCAGTTCCGTCTGTCTATGACTGTATTGAAAGGAGTCAAGAGTACAGTGGTGCCAGACAAGCACAATAGGTCAGACAGCAGGAAAATCCTGATGAAGGACTTTTGCCCGAAACATCGGATGCTACCTGACCTGCTGTGCTTTTCCAGCACCACTCTAATCTTCAGCATCTGCAGTACCCATTTCTGTCTAGTATTGATAGGTGTGACCACTGCACTGTCCTTGTGGAGACAAAGTTCTACATTGAGGAAAGCCTCCATCATGTTAGGTGACACTGTGCTAAATGGGACAGATTTTAAGCAAATCAAACTACTCAAGACAGTGGGCCAGCAGCAGCAAAATTGTACTTCAATATGATCTGAAACCTCAGGACTGGTCATAACCCCCACGTAACATTACCATCAAGCCAAGGGATCAACCCTGGTTCAATGGAGAGTACTGGAAGGCTTGGCAGGAGAAGCACCTAAAACTGGTGAAGCTACCATACTGGACTACATGTGGGCCAAGCAGCAGAAGCAGTCAGTGACAGACAGAGCCAAGCAATCCCACAACCAAGAGATTAGATCGAAGTTCTGTAGTCCTGTCACATCAAATTGTGAATGGTGGTGGATAATTAAACAATTCGCTAAAGGAGGAGGCTCTATAGTTATCCTCAATGAAGGGAGAGCCAGCTCAGTGAAAGAGACAAAGCTGGAGCATTTGCAGCAATCTTCAGCTGGAAATGCTGAGTGGATCTCTTCACTTAGGTGGTCCCCTGTATCTCAGATTCCAGTCATTGGCCAATGCAATTGATTCCACACTAACACCAAGAGCGAGCTGGAGGTACTGGGTACTGCAAAGGCTGTGGCTCCAACACCATCCCAGCAATAGTACTAAAGATGTACAATCATAGAATCTCTTTAGTGTGGAAACAGGCCATTTAGCCCAAGTCCATACCGACCCTCCAAAAGAGAAACCCACCCAGACCCATTTCCCTTAATGCACCTAGCCTACACATCCCTGAACACCATAGGGTAATTTAGCATGACCAAGCCACCTAATCTGCACATCTTTGGACTGTGGGAGGAAACCCACACAGACACGAGGAGAATGTGCAAACTCCACACAGACAGTCGCCCGAGGCTGGAATCGAACCAGGTCCCTGTTGCCTAGAGGCAGCAGTGCTAACCACTGAGCCACCGTGCTGCCCTAAACATGCTCCATAATTAGCTGCATCCCTAGCCAAGCTGTTCTAGTCCAGCTGCAACACTGGCATCTACACAGAATTACACAAAGGGCTCAACTCAAAAAGGGGAAGGAGTGGAACTGCTCTGACATCAAAGCCACAAAACAGAGAGAATGTGGCAACAAAGAGTCCTGGCAAAACTGTAGCTAAAGGGGAATTAGGGGAAAACTCTGCATTGGCTGGAGTCACAGCTGACACAAAAGGAAAATGGTTGTAGTTGTTAGAGACCAGTCATTTCAGCTCCAGGACATCCTGGAGTTCATCTGGTACATATTTTAGTTTCAGTTACCTGTTAAGAGATGTTATGTTACATACATGGAGAAGGAGGAACTTGAGCTGGCCTTCTGACTAGGTAGCGATATTACCGTGGCGCCGGAAGACCTTATACAGTTCCTCAAGGTAGTGCCCTAGGCTCAACCATCTTCAGTTGCTTCATCAAAGACCTCCCCTCTATTATAAAAGGTCAGAAGTGGCATTTTGGCTGCTGCTTGCACAATGCTCAACCCCATTCATCACTCCACAGATCTTGATGCAGTATTTGTCCAAACTGAGCAAGACCTGGACAACATTTAGTCTTGGACTGGTACATGGCAAGTAACACACATGCCAGACAATCACCATCTCCAATAAGAGACAGAATCTAACCATTGAATGTAAAGAAGCAAAAAGAAATTACCAATGGCATTGTCAAACGTCCCAAAATCAATATCCTGGGAGTTACCATCGAACAGACACTAAACTGAACTAACCATATAACTATCATAAATCATAGAATCCCTACAGCATGAAAACAGGCCCTTCAGCTCAACAAGTCCACACTGACCCTCTGAAGAGTAGCCCACCCAAACCCATCCCCCTACCCTATTACTCGACATTTACCCCTGATTAATGCACCTAACCTACACATCCCTGAACACTATGGCAACTTAGCATGGCCAATACACCTAACCTGCACATCTTTGGATTGTAGGAGGGAACCCATGAAGACATATGGAGAATGTCTATGTGAAGTCAGCACAGTCACCAGAGATTGGAATCAAACCTGGGTCCCTGGTGCTGTGAAGCAGCAGTACTAACCACTGAGCCACCCCAAGTATTGTCACAGGAAGAACAGAACAACCCAGGGAGTTCTGCAGCAGGTAACTCACCTCCTGACTCCCTAAAGCATATCCACCGTTGCCATTGAAGAAGGGAGGAAACTACAGACTAGTCAGTCTAACCTCGATGGTCAGGGAAAACTATTGGTAGCAATTCTGAGGGACAGAATTAATCTGCACTTGGACAGGCAGGCATTAATTAAGAACAATCAGTATGGTTTTGTCAAAAGGAGGTCAGACATGATTGAATCTTACAAAGAGGTGACCAGGTTTGTCGATGAAAGCAATGCATTTGGTGTTGTATTTCAACAAGGCTTTTAATAAGGTCCTGCATGGGAGACTAATAGCGAAGTTACGAGCCCATGGGATCAATAAAAACTCGGCAAATTAGATCCACAATTAGCTGGGTGGCAAGAAGCAGAGGGGATGGTCAAGGGCGTTTTTGTGACAAGTCAGTGTCCAGTGAGGTCCCACAAGTAGTAATGTTGGGGCCTTAGTTGTTTGTGGTAATTTAGACTTGACTGTAGGGGGCTGGATCTGTAAGGTTCCAGGTGATATGAAAACAAGTGGGGTGGTAAATAATAGGGATCGCCAGGAGGATAAATGGACTAGTTAGATGGGGTGATCGTTGGCAAATGGAACTCAATCCAGGTAAACATCAGATGATGCACTTGGGTAAGATCCCGAAAGAGTGACTCAGAGTTTCGCTCCGCAGGAAAAAAGGCTCAGAGAGCTGACTGAGAGCCAGGCTACATTCTCCAATGCAGTGATTTCAAGCTCCACCACCTTTCTATCCTTACCAGCTCTGCACTCCAGCATCACACATTCACCAATCATCTGTGCAACTCCTCTGGTCCCCACCCTCAGCTTCATCACTGGTGACCAGTCGTCCATTTCCAGACTGGAACTCAAAATTCAGCCACCATTCCCAACTCCTTTCATCACAATGAATTATATTTCCCTGCTTCTCTTCAAATCAGACTCTTTGATTCCTGAAATGGCCACCTACGTCAATTCCTGGCTTTACACAGCTCGGCATCTATATTCCTCTCCCACTCCATGAGTCAGTTTGAGCTATTTTACAAGGTTAGGAGATTGCTATTCTCAGACTTTGCTCCACTAGGTACAAGTCACAAGAGGAGGGAGAAGGGAGGCTATTGTCTCAGCTCCAGGACCGATATCCGCCTTTGACTGGGAGAATACAGTCAGCTAGGCGAAAGAGAGGACTGCAGATGCTAGAGATCAGAGTCAAGGAATGAAGGGCTTTTGCTAGAAACATCGATTTTCCCGTCACTCGGATGCTGCTTGACTTGCTGCGCTTTTCCAGCACCACTCTAATCCAGACTCCGAATACAGTCAACTGCCGAATGCAATTACGGTTACCGTGCTGGAAAAATGACAGACCTTACGTTCCCATACTCCAGGATGTTCCAAATCATTTTACAAACAAGAATATGCTCCTCAAAGGGAGACAATTTTAACACAGCAAGATGCCAGAGAAAGGAGCAGATAGTCAGATTGCGACTTTTCACAATGTTGGATTTAGAGATAATACTGGCCTGCATACCAGCAAGAACATCCCACACTTCCTTGAAACTTTGCCAAAAGATCTTATCTATCCAAACAGAGAAGGGACCTCGGTTCAATGTCCCATCTGAGAAACAGCGCTCACGATAAGACCATAAGACATGAGTGGAAGTAAGGCCATTTGGCCCATCGAGTCCACTCCGCCATTCTATCATGGCTGATGGGCATTTCAACTCCACATACCCGCATTCTCCCCATAGCCCTTAATTCCTCGAGACATCAAAATCTATCAATCTCTGCCTTGAAGACATTTAGCGTCCTGGCCTTCACTGCACTCTGCGGCAATGAATTCCACAGGCCCACCACTCTCTGGCTGAAGAAATGTCTCTGCATTTCTGTTCTAAATTGACCCCCTCTAATTTTAAGGCTGTGTCCACGGGTCCTAGTCTCCTCACCCAATGGAAACAATTTCCTAGCATCCACCCTTTCCAAGCCATGTATTATCTTGTAAGTTTCTATTAAGTCTCCCCTTAATCTTCTAAACTCCAATGAATACAATCCCAGGATCCTCACCCATTCCTCGTATGTTAGACCAACCATTCCAGGGATCATCCGTGTAAATCTCCGATGGACAAGTTCCAGTGCCAGTATGTCCTTCCTGAGGTGTGGGGACCAAAACTGGACACAGTACTCCAAATGGGGCCTAACCAGAGCTTTATAAAAAGTCTCAGTAGCACAACTGTGCTTTTATATTCCAACCCTCTTGAGATAAATGACAACATTTATCGCTTTCTTAATCACGGACTCAACCTGCATGTTTACCTTTAGAGAATCCTCGACTAGCACTCCCAGATCCCTTTGTACTTTGGCTTTATGAATTTTCTCACCGTTTAGAAAGTAGTCTATGCTTTTATTCTTTTTGCCAAAGTGCAAGACTGAGCATTTGCTCACATTGAATTCCATCAGCCACTTCCTGGACCACTCTCCCAAACTATCTAGATCCTTCTGCAGCCTCCCCACTTCCTCAGTACTACCTGCCTGTCCACCTAACTTCATATCATTGGCAAACTTCGCTAGAATGCCCCCAGTCCCTTCATCCAGATCATTAATATATAATGTGAACAGCTGTGGCTCCAACACCGAACCCTGTGGGACACCGCTTGTCACCGGCTGCCATTCTGAAAAAGAATCTTTTATCCCAACTCTCTGCCTTCTGTCAGACAGCCAATCCTCAATCCATCCTAGTAGCTCACCTCAAACACCATGGACCCTCACCTTGCTCAGCAGCCTCTCGTGTGGCACCTTATCAAAGGCTTTTTGGAAGTCTAGATAGATCACATCCACTGAGTTTCCCTGGTCTAACCTACTTGTCACCTCTTCAATGTGCACATTGCCACAGTGGGTGTCCGCCTGAATTACGTGCTCAGGCCCTTGGGGATTGGAATGAACTGAAGCATCAAGCCTCAGTGTGAAGCTCAATGACACTCCTGACTGTGGACTCCTTGCCCCCAAACACTGACCTTGATACTTCACTGTTTGGAGGGAGCATGAAGAAAAACAAAACACTGGCCTAGTGGCTATCTTGACCACTCTAATCAAACATGAAACGCAGGAATGTTGTTCCCAATGTCTGTGGCATCCAGATCCTGGGGGTCAGAGTCTAAGGATGTGGAATAAGTCACTTAGGACTGAGATGAAAATTAATTTCTTTACCCAGAGTGGTGAGACACTCTCCGGGTGCCACAGAATGTAGTTGAAAACAAAATACATTGTATGTTTCTAAGGAGTTAGATATAGTTGTTAGGGCTAAAGGGGTCAAAGGATATGGGAGAACGCAGGAACAGGGGACTGAGCGGAGGGATAATCTCAAAATAAAGAGTCAGGCTATTCTGGAGTGAAATCAGGAAGCAGCTTATCAATGAAAGGGTGACATTAATCTACCTCCCTCTTACCCCTCTACCCTTCCCCCCCCCCCACAAAAAAAAAAGTATTTGGCTGGGCAGAGAAGAGGGCTGGGAGATGTGATCATTTGAAATGTTGATTACAGTGATAAGATTACAGAGGCACAGATCAGTTGTGATCAAAGTAAATGGAAAGACAGATTTGATAGGCTGAATGACCCACATTTTATCCTATGACCCGTGCCTTTACAAAGGAAATGAATCAAACACGTTAACTTTGAATTGCCTCTCAATCTATATAGGGATGAAGAGGAGCGTATTTGTGCTGTCTCATCCTTCAGCTCGAAATCCATCAGCACTCCAAAGTCAATTCAGAAAACCACTCCAAGCAGCCCACAGTCACCCTATCAACTCAACCACCATCAGTTCAGAGGGATCACTTGAAAAGCCACAGATTGGCCAGCTCTGAAAAAGTAGCAACAAGTGGACATCACTGCTTCAAAACAAAAGATAGCATCATTCATAAAAGACCAACAGGTCGAGAGCAGCCTTGAATATAAAAGGCATGCATAGCACAGGAGTTACGCCAGTGGGACATGAGCTCATCATAACTGGAGTTGCATTTATCCACAACACTCAAATCAGCATTATTACAGCAAAACAATCCAGCAATGCAACTTGTAGCAGTGTTACTGAAGAATGAGGAGGAATGGGAATTTGAGGGGTGCAGCTTTTACTTTCTGCTGTAGATTTAGATTTTTTTTATTCCTCGTTTGGAGGAATCATCGACCATTTTGAAGTCCTTCTGTTACTGGTTTTCAAGCCAAATACACTTTCTCCTGGTTAGGTCACAAGAATCGTAAATATAGAAATAAAACAAGCCGCAGAGACTTAAATTCAACTTTACAAGGTCTGCTTCTCTTCACTGGGAATTTAACCCCTGATAAATCATGTTAACTGAACTAGCCTTGACCCCAGCTGGCACGACAGTCTACATTCTACAAGTCGCTGTGATCTGGAATGCATTGGCTGAACGGATGGGGGAAGCAGATACAACAGTAAATTTTGTATGGAATTTGATAAATACTTAAAAACGTTTTTCTCTTCAAGTCTTTAGGGCAGTGGGGGATAGTGAAAAGAAGGGGGGTGAAACTAACTAGATAGCTCTTTCAGCAAATCAGTCCAAAGGACAAAACTGACTCAATCTATGATGTGTCATCCTATAGTCAATAAAGTTGGAATTGCAATAGTTCTAAAAACTTCAAGCAGTCATGATACTGAGGCTGCAGTAATTCAATTATTTAAAAACTATTTTAAAACAGATTTAGATAAGGGCACGTCGATATTTAAAAGACCACTGGTCTGACCATCTCCATTTTTCAAATATCTTCCTTTAGATGCTGAGCAGCGATTCCTCTATTCTCAAAGCTTAAAACACAAGATATTACATTGGGTGCATGGAATATTCAGTCTAACCAATCCATGCTGGGGTTTATTCTATCCTTGAGCTTTTTTTTAAAAAAAAAATCACTCATGAAACATGGATATCGCCAGCTTTTCTTCATTCACTAGGCGTTTGCTGGCTGGCCAGTATTGATAGCCCATCCCTGTTTGCTCTTGAGCTGCCTTCTTGAATCGCTGCAGTCCACTGGTCATTTCTTTGTTGTACCTTTCTAGCGATTGATATAACCGGAGTGGCTTGCTAGGCCATTTCAGAGGGCAGTGAAGAATCAACCACATTACCATGGGTCTGGAGTCACATGTCAGCCAGACCAGGTCAGAATGGCAGATTTCCTTCCCTAAAAAAAGTGAACCAGATTGATTTCTCCAACAATTGACAATGATTTCATGGCCATCAGATGACTCTTAATTCCAGATTTTTTAAAAAACTGAATTACAATTCCACCATCTGCTGTGATGGGATTCGAACCCAAGTCCCCAGAATATTATTCTGGGTTTCTGGATTAATAATCAAGCTAAAATATCACTTGGCCATCAACCTCCCCCTCAGGTGGGCAAGTATTTATTGCCCATCCTCAGTTGACCTTTAGAAGGTGGTGGTGAGCAGCCTGGATCAACCTACAGCACACCCAATGTCCTTATGGAGAAAATTCTAGGATGTTGACTCAGCAGCAGTTAAGGAGCAGTGATATATTTCCAAGTCAGGATGGTGAGTGGCTTGGAGAGAAGCTTGAAAGTAGTGGTGTCTGCTGCTTTTTATCCTTCGAAATGGAAATGGTTGTGGGTTTGGAAGGTGCTGTCTGAGGATCGTTGGTGAATTTCGGTACTTCATTGTGTTAATAGTAGCAGCAGTGTGTACTCAGCCTCAGTGGTGGAGGGAGTGGATGTGGTACCAATCAAATGGGCTGCTTTGTACTGGATGGTGGTGTTGAGCTTCTCGAATGTTTTTAGATTAGATTAGATTTAGATTCCCTAGTGTGGAAACAGGCCCTTTGGCCCAACAAGTCCACACCAACCCACCAAAGAGTAACCCACCCAAGCCCATCTTCCTCTGACTAACACACCTAATCTACGGGCAATTTAGCATTGCCAATTCACCTAACCTGCACATCTTTGGACTGTGGGAGGAAACCGGAGCACCCAGACATGGGGAGAACGTGCAAACTCCACACAGACAGTTGCCAGATGCTGGAATAGAAGCTGGGAACCTGGTGCTGTGAGGCAGCAGTGCTAACCACTGAGCCACCGCGTGAAATGCACCTATCGAGGCAAGTAGGGAGTATTCCTTCACACCCTGACTTGTGTCTTTGTTGATGGAGTACAGGCTTTGGCGAGTCAGGTGATGACTTACTCGCTGCCATATTCCTACTTTGCAAGAGCAGGTCTTGTAGCTAATGTTTATGTGGTAAGTTCAGTTGAGTTTCTGGTCAATCGTAACTCCCAGAATGTTCATAATGGAGGATTCAGTGATAGCAACCCCATGAATGTTAAAGGGCAGTGATTAGATCATCTCCTATTGAAGATGGTCATTGCTTGGCATCTGTGTGGTACAAATGTTACTTGTCAGTACAAAGACGGATATTGCCCAGATATTGATGCATTTGAACGTAGGATACTTCAGTATCTGAGAAGTCACAAATAAAGCTGAACATTGGTGAACATCCCCATCTTAAGTTCAGAAGTGGACTGAATGTCATGGATAAAGCAGCTGAAGATAGTTGGGCCGAGGACACTGCCCTCAGAAACTCCTGCAGAGATATCCTGCACCTGAGTGACTAACCTCCAACAACCATGACCATCTTCCTATGGACTCAACCAGCAGAGAGTTTGCCCCGATTCCTGTTGATTCCAGTTTTGCTACAGTTCCTTGATGTCACAATCAGTTGGGTGCAGTTTTGATGTCAAGGTCTGCCACACTGACCTCACCTCTGGAATTCAGCTCTATTGTTTGAACCAAGGCTGTAACAATGTCAGGAGCAGGGTGGCCCTGGCAGAAACCAAATGGGGCATCACTGGGCACGTGCTACTTGATAGCACTATTGATAATACTGTGCAACAATTTATTGATGAGAGTAGACCGCTTGGGCGGAAATTGGCTGAGTTGGACTGGTCCTACTTTTTGTGTACAGGACATACCTGGGCAATGTTCCACATTGGTCAGGTAAGCGCCAGTCTGGATCAGCTCGGCTAGGGGAGCAACAAGTGCTGGAGCACAAGTCTTCAGTGCTATTCTGGAATGTTGTCTGGGCCCCTAGCATTTGCAGTGCTTTGATATCACATGGGGTGAATCAAATTGACTTAAGATTGGAATCTGTAATGCCTGGAGACCACGGAGATGAATCACCCATTTGGCACCTCTGGCTGAAGACTGATGCAAATGCTTCAGCCTTATTGTTTGCACAGATGTGCTGGACTCTTTAATCATCGAGAATGCAGATATTTGTGGAGACTCCTCCTCCAGTGAATTAATTAATTATCCACTACCATTCATGGATGGATGTGGCAGGATTGCTGAGCATAGATCTGATCTGTTGGTTGTGGGATTGCCTAGCTCTGTCTATCACTGGTTACTTGTGGTGGTCGGTATGCAAACAGTTCTGTTTGGTAGCTTCACCAGGTTGACACCTTACTTGTGGGTATGCCTGGTGCTGCTCTGGCACATCTTCCTTTACATTTCATTGAACCAGAGTTGATCCTGTGGCTGGATGGTAATGGTCGAGTGGGGCACAGGCCAAGCTATGAGGTTGCAGATACCTAGCCGTGAGTTGCTAGATCTGTTCAAAGTCTGTCCCACTTAGTACAGTGATTCATATTGTCTAAGTGAAGTGGGGGGGGGGGGACTTTGTCTCCACAAGGACTGTGCAGTGGTCATTCTTACTGGCTGTCAACTGCAGTCAGCAGATTGGTAAAGAGGAGGTCAATATGTTTTTCCTTCAGTGGCTCCCTCACCACCTACTGCAGATCCAATCTAATAGCTTATGTCTTTCGGACAATGGTATATACAGTTGGGAGGGAGTTGCCCTAGGAGTCCTCAACATTGACTCCAGTCCCCATGAAGTCTCATGGCTTCAGGTTAAACATGGGAAAGGAAACCTGCTGCTGACTATCATATACTGACCTCCCTTGGAGGAAGCACAGAGAGGAGCAAGGGTGCAAAATATACTCTGGGAGGGGATTTCAATGTTTACCACCAGAAGTGGCTCGGCAGCAGCACTACTGATGGAGCTAGTCAGGTCCTAAAAGACATAGCTGCTAAACTGAAATCATCTTCAGTAATATCCAGGGAGTGCTGAAGCAAATAGTTTTGGTGTATTTAAGGGCAACCAAATAATGGAGAGTCTTTTAGTGCAGTGGGAGTCTCCCTGCCTCTCAGCTCCAGATTGAAGTCCTACTCCGAGACTAGTGACCACCAAAGGGGTTTGTAATGAGCCACGGCAGAGGGAGGGAGAGAGAGACACACACAGAGACAGACACAGACACAGAGAGAGACAGAGACATTCATTTATTTTTACTGAATATCATTTCATACTAACTTGTGAAATGTTCATTAGGCATTCCTCTTAATTTGAGATTTCAATCCGAACAAAATCAACTTGATATTGTCTGTTAAAAAGAGACACAGATGATGTATGAGTGTGTGTTAAGTGTTCACCTGCTGTCATCACATGGAAGAGTTCACATTGCTTTCATCAATCTATTAAACACTTGCTTCCTTGAGCTCAAAACGATCATACTACTGTTGACAGCAGAATCAATAACAGAAATTTACAACAAATGCAGCGAGAAAATATTGCAAGAAATTCAGAAAGGAAGGGTCAATATTTGGATTAACTTGATCAGAGCTGAGAAACTGAAGGACACATCTGCAACTTGCCACCTGACCTGGTGCTCGAGGCAGAGACCCTAAACCCTTTAAAAGTACCTGGAGCCGCAGGGGAAAGATACAAACACCAGGAACAAATCACACAAAGACTAAAGCCACTGGTCTCCAGTCATCAGTCAGCAATTCCCTCTGTCTCTCTGGTAACGGAGGGTAAAATTGAACCGTTCACAATTTTGGCATCCTACTTGATCCCAAGGAGGACTGTCCACACCTCCCTGCTCCATCATCCTACTTTCACCTCTTACAATGTCACCCATCAGTGTCTCAGGACACAGACCAGCTACTCTTAAACAAGATCAAAATGCAAAAATCAGATTCCCTCGACATCATCCCCATCAGACACTCCTGGGACAGGGACAGCAACAGGTTAAATACAGAGCAAGGCTCACTCTACTCTTTGTAAGCAGAAAAGTAAAATTTCCTCACCTCTTTGGAACTCAAAAGAGAGTTCCTTAGACTTAAAATAAAAATAATGTTCCCTCAACTCCATGCCCAAATACTTCTGCAATATGGACAATAGGGGGTTAAAATACAGAGTAAATCTCCCTCCACCCATTTGATTTCAAAGTTTATGTAAAGTCCCCTCAGCACTGTTCCCATCGAACACTCCCGGGACAAGGACAACTAGGGGTAAAATGCAGAGGAAGATTTCTTCTGCACATTTCTGAAAATAAAAATTCACCTCATACCAAAGCCACTGAACACTTCTAACACAGAGACAACAGGGATTAAAACAAAATTTCCCATGGTCCTTTCAGGGAGTCCAAAACACCAATAGGGAAACATGAAAAAGCCCCTGGTGGGACACCGTACCGGAATCAAAAACAAATTCAAAAAGTCAAACGGAAGCTCATACAACAGAACACAACATTACTAAATTAAAATATTATTTTCTAGGCTGATGATGCACTCCAGCTCCCGCGGCACCCATCGGTCACAGAAAGGCCTTAACCATATCAATGAACACCACGCGTTCCTACTCCAGGGACACCGGAGTGCAGACATAACCGCCAAAGAAGAGAAGACGGTCAGGAAGAATCAGCCCATTGCCTGAACTAGTTAATGACCTTCTTCAGCCAGGCCCAGGAGCTCCCCACAACGGTTGTCTGTAGATCAGGAGGATACGTTGAAGTGCAACCAAAATTTAAGGCACAGCCCCTTCAAAAAACTGGGGGAAAAAAAAAGGGCTTCTAACAAACACATGGGAAGCCATCTGCGCCAGGCCACAGAATGTACACGTGGTCTGGCATCAGGTGAACGTACTCAGTTGCACAGGATAATTCAGTTGCCCTCCCATCCCCCCCATTCCTCCTTTAAGATATTCTCCTTCCTCCTTGTTTAGCTTCATGCTGAATATTGTTTGATGAGACTTCTACAAAATGCTTTGGGGTGTTTCATTATGAGAAAAAGGTGCTATATAAACACAAATAGTTGTTTAACTAGAATAGACAATTAGTAGTGTATGAAAATCGAAGTTTGCAGATATAAAGTTGAATATTATATTTAAGCTCAAAAATTATTATAATAAGGGGAAATAAGAGCTTCTTAAAGATGAGGAGCCTCTTTAAGGCCATGTTTTATCATCTCATTTAGTATTGTGTCAAATTTCCTTTGATAGCCCTCTCACGAGGCAGTCCGGGCACTTTACTCATAAAAGTACAATGTAAATACAAGTTGTTGGTGTTAAAATAAAAAATACTAGATACTGTGAAACATCTTTCAACCAACTGACAATTATCCAAACTCAAAACTATTTCTCGAAGGTAAACAGATCATTTTACCGCAGCTGCATGGTCACAAACTGGTCACTCAACACACAACAGCTGAAAGGAACGGATGACAGCAAAACTCTCATTGTTCAAATTCAAAAGGGCTAAACATTTATTTTGCATTTGCAAACTAACCATACAGCTTAATAGATGGAACATTTTCCATGGGCTGTGTACCTAGTAAATGATCACGGGATGGTGATGAGTAACAGTGATCAACCCACAGTATGACTCTGACAGTGCAATCAGGACAATACTTGTGACCAGGGTGTGGGGAAGGTGGGAAGGCAAAAAGAAAAAAAATTAGCCAGGAACTTTGCTCCAAATCATGAGGTGACTGGGAATGCAGGAGGGCTCCAGAAGCAACAGAAACCAGACAAAAGAATGCCAAAGGGCAAATATACCAATCCCCATGCCCCTCAGTCCACAGCTCCACAATTAGAGAGATTTGGGTCAAAAATGCAAGCAAGTTGAACCAGTTACCACCTTGACTGGCTCAGATGTACTGTCAATATCCCCTGGCAGGACAAGATCACCAAATCAATGGATCCTTGAGCATGCTCAGTATTTCAGCACATACTTGTTGCAAAGCCAATGAATGTCAGGCACATTCATCAACTGGACTTCTTCCTATTTGTTCATCGGATGTGGACATCACTGGCTGAGCCAATCCCATTCTGTGTGGTGAACCTCCTCAGTGTCCACACGCCTCTACAAAGGGGGCTAAAAGCAAGATAAAATAATGGAAGACAATAACACTAACAACTGGGAGACACAGTCACTGATGGCTGCAATGTCTGGAGACTGACGCTTTGAAAGGGTATTACTAAAGGAAAACCGGAGCTAAAAGCTGAGTTGGTGAAGAGGAGAGCCCAGACAATCCTGCACCTTCTCAGCTCACTGCCTTTCTCGGCAGCGAGTATGGCAGAGTATGGCAGTACCCTTCCTCTGACACTCTTATTAGTTTGGTTGAACTGGTCTTCACCCTCAATTTCTCCTTTGACTTCCACTTCCTCCAGGTGAAAGGGGTAACCATGGGCCCCAGCTATGCATGTCTCCTTGTCGGCTATGTAGAACAGTCTATCTCCTGTAGTTACACCAGCATCATTCCCCACCTTTTCCTTCACCACATTGATGACTGCATCAGTGCCACCTCATGCTTCCCACAAGGAGGTTGAACTGTTCATCAACTTCACCAACACATTCCACCTGAACCATCTCAGACACCTCCCTCCCTTCCTGGGCCTCTCCATCTCCATCAGAGACCAACTCAACGTTGACATCTAGAAACCCACTAACTCCCACAGCTGCCTGGACTACATCTCCTCCCCCCTGCCTCCTGTAAAAATGCCCCTTATTTCCAATTCCTCAACCTCTGCCTCCACCATATCTGCTTCCAGGAAGACCAGTTCCACCACAGAACATGTCAGATGGCCTCCTTCTTTAAGGACCGCAATTTCCTTTCCCACATGGTTGAGGATGCCCTCCAGCGCATCTCATTCACTTCCCGCACCTCCGTCCTCAAACACCACCCCTCCAACTGCAACAAGGACAGAACCCACCCGGTCCTCACCTTCCCACCCACCAACCTCCTCCATCATTTCTGCCACCTACAAACAACCCCTCCACCAGAGATATATTTCCCTCCCCACCCCTATCCGCTTTCCGTAAAGACCATTCCCTTCACTACTGCCCTCCAACAACCCACCCTTCCCTCCCGGCACCTTCCAACGCAGGAATTGTAAAACCTGTGCCCACCCCCGACCACTGTCCAAGGCCCCAAAGGAGCCTTCCACATCCAAAGTTTCACCTGCACTTCCACACACATAATTTACTGTATCCTTTGCTCCCAATGCGGTCTCATCTACATTGGGGAGACAGAACGCCTCCTCGCAGAGTACTTCAAAGAACATCTCCGGGACACCCTCACCAACCAACCCTACTGCCTCATGGCTGAACACTTCAACTCGTCATTGCACTCCGCCAAGGACAGGAGGTCCTGGGCCTCCTACATTGCCACTCCCTAACCACCCAACGCCTGGAGGAAGAACAACTCATCTTCTGCCTCAGGACCCTCCAAACCCAAAAGCATCTATGTGGATTTCACAGTTTCCTTATTTCACCTCCCCCCACTTTATCCCAGATCCAACCATCCAGCTCACCACAGTCCTTACGATCTGTCCATCTTCCTTCCTACCTATCCGTCCCACCCTCCCCTCTGACTTATCACCAGTACTACCACCTCCATCCACCTACCGCACTCCTAGCTACCTTCTCCCTAGCCCCATTCCCCTCAGCTCGCAAGCCTCATTTCTGATGAAGGGCTCTTGCCTGAAACAATCAATTCTCCTGCTCCTTGGATGCTGCCTGACCAGTTCTGCTTTTCCAGCACCACACTCTCTACTCTAATCTCCAGCATTTGCTGTCCTCACTTTCACCAAGTATGGCGGAGAGTGCTGAGCCAGAGTGTGGCTCCTGAACCACACCGGCTGGTGCTCTACACAGAGGTGATTACCATGGTACCAGTCACTACGTCACAAGACAGAGGGCTGTCTGAATTTGAATGCCAAAGGAGAGAAGCACAAAGGGTCAAAATGACACTCATCCCTCAGGGATACCACCCATCAATACTCCACATGATTACAGTCAACAAACAGACAATTGTGGAAGCTCACCAGCAGAGATCATATCCCATCCACATTCAAATAGAGGTTTTCTTACATTCCAATGAGAGTGCTGGACTTGAGTGCAGGATGGAGGAAGGGAGTGTGTCAGTCTCAGGTTGGGGACTGGGAGGGAGAGCATCAACAATGAGTGAGGGAGAGAGAGGGTCAGCCTCAAATGAGGGACTGGGAGGAACAGTGTCAAATGTGAATGAGGGACTGCAGAGAGGGGTGGTAATTAAAGTGTCAGCATCATTGCAAGTGGAGTCGCAGGTAGATAGGATAGTGAAGGAGGCGTTTGGTGTGCTTTCTTTTATTGGTCAGGGTACTGAGTACAGGAGTTAGGTGGTCATGTTGTGGCTGTACAGGACATTGGTTAGGCCACTGTTGGAATATTGCATGCAGTTCTGGTTTCCTTCCTATCGGAAAGATGTTGTGAAACTTGAAAGGGTTCAGAAAAGATTTACAAGGATGTTGCCAGGCTTGAAGAATCTGAGCTACAGGGAGAGACTGAACAGGCTGGGGCCGTTTTCCCTGGAGTGTCGGAGGCTGAGGGGCGACCTTATAGAGGTTTGCAAAGTTATGAGGGACATGGACAGGGTAAATAGACAAAGTCTTTTCCCTGGTGTCAGGGAGTCCAGAACTAGAGGGCATAGATTTAGTGCGAGAGGGGAAAGATACAAAATAGACATAAGGGGCAACTTTTTCACACAGAGGGTGGTGCGTATATGGAATGAGCTCCCAGGAGAAGTGGAGGAGGTTGGTACAATTGCATCATTCATATACCCATCCAAATGCCTCTTAAATAAGAAGGGTTTGGAGGGATATGGACTGGGTGCTGGCAGGTGGGACTAGATTGGGTTGGGCTATCTGGTCGGCATGGACCGAAGGGTCTGTTTCCATGCTGTACATCTCCATGACTATCTTCTGGGAAGGGGATTTGCTTGGTTTGGTGAAGAGAGAGCCAGAATGAAGTCAAAGCATCTGAGCAGGAAAAGCAGGGTGATCGGTGTCAGTTGAGTATAGGACATGAGCCCAGAGAGGATAGAGACTCTGGGAAAACAGATACAGGGGTTGGAATGTGGGGACTTCACTGTCAGATCTGTTGGGAAGTGGTGGATAATCCTTCTTCGAAATAACAGTTTTGACTTTTTGAAGATTGATACATTTCTGTTAATGCTGACAAATAAAAAAAGTGCCCTAAAATCAGTCTTGAGACATGGATTTTAAAATGTACAAACTCAGATGCACAGAACAACAACTCTGGAACTCTTCCCTGGAAAAATACACACGTGAAGTATCAACATTTTATGCCCCTGAAACGTCTGCTCTCTTGCTCTAATCCAAGCGGAATGTTGTGTACACCAGCTGCTTAAGTTACAAAGGCTGCATAACAACTTTCTTCAATAGTCATGATTTGGAGATGCCGGTGTTGGACTGGGGTGTACAAAGTTAAAAATCACACATTACCAGGTTATAGTCTAACAGGTTTATTTGGAAGCACTAGCTTTTGAAGTGCTGCTCCTTCATCAGGTGGCTGTGGGCCCACCTGTTGGACTATGACCTGGTGTTGTGGGATTGTTAGCTTTCTTCAACGCATCGTACATTCAAGCTACTTGTGATGTGCTACATTTCTGGGGATCTGACAGCCTGGGCAGTGTGCAGTTTACCATGACAAATTCCGCTGAGAATATCAACTGCACAGGGCCTAACTGACAGAGCTATCCAGGCTGTTTTTGTTAGAGAGTAGGAAGTTGACAGGTGACTGAATAGAGAGATACGATAATCAGAAGGTTAAATTGGGTGGACAGTGAGAGCCTTTTTTCATTGGATGGTGATGGCTATTAACCTCCAGGTTGACCGACGTCATAATAAACTAGTGAACCTTGCTGAAATAGACTGTATTCCTAGTGATTCTTTTGACCGATCTCAGAACTGAGAGGCACTTCCTGAGGGTCTAGATCTTCAGCATGAGAGAGCATAGCTTTAAATTGAGGGGTGATAGATATAGAACAGATGTCAGAGGTAGTTTCTTTACTCAGTAGTAAGGGCATGGAACACAGAAATAAATCCCAGCAGCCAGAATATCCAGGAGGTTAATTCAGTGGGTGGATGCTTCCTCTTGTGGGACAATCTAGAACTAGGGGCATAGTTTAAAAATAAGAAAGCACCCATGTAAGCCTGCAACTTAGTAAACTCATCGATGTTAAGGGCATTTAAATGGTCATTGGATTAACATATGGATGAAAATGGAACAGTGTAAGATAGATTGGCTCAACAATCTGAAGCCTATCTGTTGAACCATCGAGGGCTGAAAGGCCTGTGCTGTGCTGTAATGTTCCATGTTCTAAATGCCACTCAGACAGGGCCAGGTTACAAGTCAAGAAAAAAAAAGAACTCTGCATCTGGCTCAATCCTGACATCAGGCCCATAAACATTTCCATCCTTCAGCTCTAACTGGTTGCGTGTGCGCACGCGCGTATGCTGTCAGTCACACCAGTAGGTTCACACTAAAACTAGGCCATTAACCTGTAAGATATGATGGATAGGTCTGGGGATGCCTGGGGCTAATCCTTCTCCTTCACTTGTTGAAACATGAGCAGGTTCACAGTGTGGAAACAGGTCATTTGGTCCTACAAGGTCACACTGACCCTCCGAAGAGTATCCTACCCAAACCCATTCCTCTACATTTAACCCTTACCCAAACATCTCAAACACTGTGGGCAATTTAGCACGGTCAATTCACCTAACCTGCATATCTTTAGATTGTGGGAGGAACCTAGGGCACCCAGTGGAAACCCACACAGACACAGGGAGAATGTGTGCAAACTCCACACAGACATTCTCTAAAGGTCCCTAGCGCCATGCTGCCCCATTCAGCTGAACTCCATTTCATTCAAATAAATTTGACTTTTCTCATTTTACATGGGTGCTTTCTTATTTTTAAACTATGCCCCTAGTTCTAGATTGTCCCACAAGAGGAAGCATCCACCCACTGAATTAACCTCCTGGATATTCTGGCTGCTGGGATTTATTTCTGCTACTGCTAATGACCTCTACAACTGTTGGTTAATGTGCAATATACATACAATAAATCGCACACACACACACAGTTAAATCCTTGATGTTCCAAGCAAAGAGAAGGTTCATTGAACAGTGTACATATGGATGTAGTCCATTTGCCCAACAAGGGAGGGCGCTGATTGAAAATTGAATGCTTCACAATGAGAATCTTCCAGCCATTACCCAGGCACCATTACACACCCCTGGTTAAATGAAGCTGCAATCTCCTTCCCACAAGATATGTTCAGGCTCCCCAAATGTTGCATCATCAAAAGGGGAAGAGGGAGGAAAGGGCCTAGCAGTATTATCACTGGACTGTTAATCCAGAGACCTAGGTAATGTTCTGGGGAACCGGGTTCAAATTTGTGAAATTTGATTTTTTTTAGATCTGTAATTAACAGTAAATATGGCAATGAATCCGTTGTTGATTGTCAGAGAAACCCCATCTGGTTCACTAATGTCCTCCAGGGAGGGAAGCTGTGCTTCTGTACCACAGCCACATGGTGGATTCCTAACCTCAACCTGGGCAATCGGGGGTGAACAATAAATACTGACCTAGCCAGCAAAGCCCTCAGCCCAGGAATGAATTTTTAAACATTTTCGAGAACAAAGTTCATCAGAAGCTTCTCGCACATACGAGAGATGGCCACGAACAACACCCAAGGGCAAAAGTAACGGGCTCAAGCAACAGAAGAGGAAATTTAAAGTGATGAATTTAACACTGCTCCCATCCAAACTTGAGAAGTTAGTTTCACAGAGAAGTGGACTGATTAGTGGAGGTGGATGGCTGGGGTCCCAGAATTACCACAGGGAGACCCAACAAAAGCCATCGAGTCCCAGTGACAGTGGCAATCTCTTAATAACACTGAGTCATAATCATAGAGTCATAGACATGTAGAGCACAGAAATAAACCTTTTGGTCCAACTCGTCCAGGCCAACCAGATAGCCTAATCTAATCTAGTCCCGTTTGCCAGCACTTGGCCTACATCCCTCAAAACCCTTCCTATTCATATATTCATCCAGATGCCTTTTAAATGCTGTAATGCCTCCACCACTTCCTCTGGCAGCTCATTCCACACACACACCACCCTCTGTGTGAAAAGGTTGTCCCCTAAGTTTCTTTTATATCTTTCCCCTCTCACCCTAAACCTTGGCCCTCTAGTTCTGGATTCACTCACACCAGAGAAAAACCATGTCTACTTACCCTATCCATGTCCCTTATGATTTTATAAACTTCTATAAGGTCACCCCTCAGCCTCCAATGCTCCAGAGAAAACAGCCCCAGCCTACTCAGCCTCTCCCTATAGCTCAAATCCTTCAACCCTGGCAACATCCTTGTAAATTTTTTCTGAACCCTTTCAAGTTTCACCACATCCTTCCGATAGGAAGGAGAGCAGATTTACTTGCAATAATCCAAAAGTAGCCTAACCAATGTCCTGGTGAAGGTTTCCTGATGAAGGGCTTATGCCCGAAACGTCGAATTTCCTATTCCTTGGATGCTGCCTAACCTGCTGTGCTTTAACCAGCAACACATTTTCAGCTGTGATCTCCAGCATCTGCAGACCTCATTTTTTACCCTAACCAATGTCCTGTACAGCCGCAACATGACCTGATCTTGCTTAATGAGCTCACGAAGCAGTTCAATGCCTGAAGGACCTAGAATGTGCAAAGACTGAGCAGAGTCTGTGTACAGCCGAGAGTAATTGGAAATGTTAGCAACTGACACCCAACACCGTAGTAAAAAGGTCTCAATCAGAACCCGGTGACTCACACACACATGCATAAAGTGTGATCCTCAGATAGACTCTCCACAACCATGATGTCAACATTTAAAAGTGTAAATCAAGGTGACTGTTGAAAGGTCACAATGATATCCTGCTACTGGGCTGTTTGAGTGTCTGTCCTGAACTCCCTTTTTGTCTGGCCAGTATTAAAATAATATTTTTTTTTTAAATCCAAGCTTTTAATCTTACTCAAATTTCTGCAATTGTCTTCACAGCTTTTTACGGGTTTCAATGGAGGGAGAATGATTTCAAAATTGTTGGCATTTTCTCAATCCAGGAATGTGCAGGCTGGGTGGATTGGCTGTGCTAAATTACCCATTGGGCCCAAGGATGTGCAGGCTGGGTGGATTGGCTGTGCTAAATTACCCATTGGGCCCAGGGATGTGAAGGCGAGGTGGATTGGCCATGCTAAAATTGTCCCTAGTATCCAGGGATGTGCAGTTTGAGTGGATTGGCCATGCTAAAATTGTCCTTTGTATCTAGGGATGTGTAGGAAAGGTGGAGTGCCCATGCTAAAACGGTCCCCAATATCCAGGGATACGCAAGCGAGGTTGATTGGCCATGGTAAACGCAGGGTAACCGGGATAGGGGTACAGGGCTGGGTTCGGGTTGCATGTTCTTTGGAGGGTTGGTGCAGACTTGATGGGCCAAATGGCCTACTTCCACACTGTAGGGATTCTATGATTTTTGCTATTCAAGAGCTACATTAGTGTAGTGGTAGTGTTGCTGGACCAGTGATATGGCATCAAATTGCATCATGGGGGAAGTTATATTTAACAAAATGTATTTACCATAAACTCTGTCTCCAGGAAGCCGGGATTCAATTCCCACCTGCTCCAGAGGTGCGTAATAACGTCAATAACATCTAAAGGAAAACTACTGGGTCTCACTAATGATAATCACTGGATCGTCATTAAAATGCATCTGGTTTAGTAATGTCCTTCAGTGAGGCAAACTGCCATCCTTACCTGGTCTGGCCTACATGTGACTCCATACCCACAACAATATCAAATTAGATTAGATTAGATTACTTACAGTGTGGAAACAGGCCCTTCGGCCCAACAAGTCCACACCGACCCGCCGAAGCGTAACCTACCCATACCCCTACATTTACCCCTTACCTAACACTACGGGCAATTTAGCATGGCCAATTCACCTGACCCGCACATCTTTGGACTGTGGGAGGAAACCGGAGCACCCGGAGGAAACCCACGCAGACACGGGGAGAATGTGCAAACTCCACACAGTCAGTCGCCTGAGTCGGGAATTGAACCCAGGTCTCTGGCGCTGTGAGGCAGCAGTGCTAACCACTGTGCCACCGTGCCGCCCACGGTTGATTCTTAACTGTGCCCTGAAATTGGCCCAGCAAACCAACAAGTTCAAGGGCACTTAGGGATAGCCCACAAATACCACTCATACATACATCCCAAAATAAATAAATAAATAAATATTGGTGCAGAAACATGGGTTGCCAAGTCTCAAGGCTCATCCTGGAGTGTTTGGGAATCAGAGATATTGTGAGTGGTTTCTTCACTTTTTCTGTTCCCATGTGCAGTAGGTAAAAAAGGTGGGTTATTAGAAAGGTCAATGGAGCCAGAAAATCCAATATGTTCAGCCCGTGTCAGTAACTATGCTGAAGCTCATTTGTGGAAGAATTTATTCTCCCTGGATTCAAAATGACTGAGGCAAGTCACAGTGTACAATGTGACACCCAAATGGGAACCAACAGCAAGGCACTCTGGGATAGTGGTGCACCATTAAAGACTGGTTGTGTTTGTGGCTAACGACATCATTAGGTGGAACACTGCAGCCTTAGGGAACAAAACCGGAGCGATTATCTGAAAACAATTGCAGTGTCTTTATATTCCTTTGGAGCTTAATGGTCACACTTTTATCATCGAAGCAGTCCCATTACCTACCTCTCCTCCCTGACCTATCACCTTCATCTCCTCCCCCACTCACCCATTGTACTCTATGCTACTCTCTCCCCACCCCCACCCTCCCCTAGCTTATCTCTCCACACTTTCAGGCTCACTGCCTTTATTCCTGATGAAGGGCTTTTGCCCGAAACGTCGATTTCGCTGCTCGTTGGATGCTGCCTGAGCTGCTGTGCTCTTCCAGCACCACTGATCCAGAATCTGGTTTCCAGCATCTGCAGTCATTGTTTTTACCATTACCTCTCTTTATTGTAAGAGAGGAATAAAATGAGACAAAATATATTTGTGTGGAGATCAAATCAGAACAGCACTAATTTAGCTGTAAAGTTTACTTTTGGGCTGGGTCAACTCAGCACTCCATTAAATCTGGATCTGGCATTAGAATGGGATCACAAGGGCAAATCAGAATCCTGCAGGAAGGATTTTCTCAGCTTTTAATTCTAAAACGGGGTTCGCTAAAAAAAAGTCTACTACAAACAAGAAAAAAAAGAGACTACAGATTAAATCCCTGTGGAGTGTCAAGGAAACGTTTGGGGGTTGGGGGTGAGGGAGACAGACAGACCAACCGACCATGAGAGCACAAGAGAGACGGACAGAGAGACTAATTGGCCTTCAGCTGTGTGGCTTGTTTGGGCCACTTCAGAGGGTAGTTGCTGTGGACATGGCTGTGAGTTTGAAACACAAGGCCAGACTGCATAATAATGGCAGATTTCTTGCCTTAAATAAACCAAAAGGAGTTTGTAAACATGATATAAGCCAACATTTCAAATTGATTGAATTTGGATGCAGTTAATCAGCTGTCATGGTGCATTTTGCCCAGAGGTTTCGCCTGGGCCTTTTGGTTACTAATCTCGTGACATTACCACTATGTCACAGTGTCTTGTCAAGGTGTCACTGGCTTAGAATTTATGGATGGACTGGAAAACCGATCAGCTAATTGCAAAAAAATCCTAGCAACAGCTGCCGGAGCGTAGTCTCCTGCAAATAGATTTATAGCAAAATTCTGTTGTGCACTTCCCTGGATTCCTGTCCAGGCTGGGAGGAAACGTTGACTTGGGTTATGAGTCAAAGTCCAGAAATTGCTGAGTAATAAGCCGGAGCAAATTCCCAGAAAAACTGTTAAAGCAAAACTGCTCAGCCAAGTGAGTACGCCCTTCGAACAGAAAGGTGGTTATGTTTAGATATCTAATTAACATACAATCTCCAGCTCAATTCACTAAAGACAACACAGTTCTGTTTAAATATCAACCATCTCTTTAGTCTATGTGCAAACTTTCCAACTCTAGTGTAAACTTAAAACCTTTCCATAGCCCAACTTGCCCATAATTATCTCCTAAAAACATTTCAACTGCTCTGCTATAAAATTACAGCACACGCTACAAGATAATTGTTTATATTCTTGACTACACAGTTGGTATACAGATAAGAAAACTAATGTCACTCAGCAGGGCAAAACTTTGGTTTTACCTCCAATCAAGCCCACCATCAAATTACATGCCGTCCATCCAAAACCCCTCAATCCCTCAACAGACCTAGCACTGTTTTTGTCCAAAACATGCTTTACTGAGCCATCCAGTAAGAAATAAAGCATTAGGACAGAGTCATTATCAGCAACAAGTACTGTTTTATTTCTTCTCACCTCCCAACAGAAATGTAAGGGAAGAATTTCTATTGGGTGAAAGCATATAACAGCTGGTAGATGGTGCTGCTGGTAAAAGGAACATGAGGGCATAGGTTAAAAGTGATCTTCAAGAGATGCGAGAAAACCCTCTCACGCAGCGAGTAGTAAGGGAATGGAATACACTGCCTGGCAATGTGCTAGAGGCGGGTTCAGCTGAAGCAAATTGAGGGGGTATTGGATGATTATTTGGATAAAAATAACACACAAGGCTATGGGGAGAAGGCAGCAAGGTTACCCAGTGCTAATGATGCTTATTTGACGAGCCAGTGCAGGCATGATGGGTCAAATGGTCTCCTTCAGAACTATAACAATTCTGTGGTAGTGAACCGACCTCATGGGAGAAGCTCCACCCCTAGACATTCAGACCCATTGGATTTTGAAAACATATCAATTGACCACTTCTGCCTTTAGAATCTCAATCCAATTTCCAGTTGCCCTACAGCATTAAACTGACACTGAATTAGCAAAGTACATATTAACGTGCAAGTTAGGCCACTCTGCCCCTCAAAAAACTTATTCTCCTATTCAATCAGATCATGGCTAATCTTTTCACGGACTCGGCTCCACTTAACTGACAGCTCACCATAACTCTTAATTCCTTTCATGTTCAAAAATCTATCCTCACCTTAAAACCATTCAACAAGGTGGCTTCATGGGGTAAGGAATTCCACAGATTCACAGTTCCGCCTTAACTCTGTCCTAAATCTGCTCTCCGTTATTTTGAGGCTATACCCACTAGTACTAGTTTCACCCACCAGTGGAACAAACCCTCTGCTTCAATCTTATTTATTCCTTTCATAATTTCATATGTATCTAGAAAGTTCCCCATCATTCTTCAAAATTCCAATGGGTATAGTCCCAGTCTACTCATAAGCCAACCCTCACAACTCTAGAATCAATCTAGCGAACCTCCTGCGCACCCCGTCTAGTGCCAGTACATCCTTTCTCAAGTAAAGAGACCAGAACTGTACGCAGTCCTCCAGGTGTGGCCTCTCCAGCAGCCTATGCAGTATAGTGTCCCCTTTTTTAAACTCCACCCCTCTTGCAATGAAGGGCAATATTCTATTTGCCTTCTTAATTACCTGCAAACTCCAATCCTCCTTGAAGTGTCTCTTACCAGTCAGTGCTGACATACTTGCAGTAATACCAAGGGATCAGCACAGAAAGAGGCTCTTTAGCCCATCACATCCACGGCAGTCAAAAACAACAAACTGGGTATTCAAATCCTGCATGGTATTGCCAGTGTACATCTAAATACTTCTTAAATGTTATGGGGTTTTGCCTCTTCCAGGCAATCAGTTTCATCCTCTGGGCAGAAACAATTTTCCTCACATCTCTAAACCTCAGCCTGATCAGCCATCAAACTCTTTGGAAAGTCTTCCCTAGAGATTTTGATGCCCAGTGATATTTGTCACTATTGTCCAACTCCCACGTGACTATAGGCAAGTTGGAGGCAAAGCTATTTTGTACACAGCTAGGCTGTGTAACTTTGCTAACTCTGTGGACTATCTTCTTCAGCCTGGTCCTAGATTTCATTCATAACCTGCAGCAACTGGATCCCAATTTGGCAGAAAGCTGGTCAACCTCAAGAGGCTGAAAGTTAAGACAAAAAGTTAAACAGCAGGATATCGACAGCTTACAACATGCCAATGATGGTGCAGTATGACCTACACTGCACATAACATTTGGGCCAACTTCAACCTCATTAATTCCATGTAGAAATGTTTTTTTTTATCAGTATCAGTATGACCAAAATCCTTCACCAGTCCTCTCTCGGACAAGAATCAAATCTCCAGCTATTGTAATCAAGGGGAAACGTTAGAAGTTGTTGAGCACATTCCATATCTCAACAGTTAGCTTTCTTAAAAACGTCACCATCAACTTTGGGAGTCAACGCAATCATTTTGGCCAGCAGCTATGGAAATCTCCTGAACAGGACAAAAGCTTGAGTCTAGTCAGAGGCATGGTGCTTCAGTGGTTAGCACTGCTGCCTCAGAGCATCAGGAAACTGGTTCAATTTCCCCCTCGGGTGATTGTGTGGAGTTTGCAAACTCTCCCCATATCTGCATGTGTTTTCTTCAAGTACTCTGGCTTCCTCCCATACAGTCCAAAGATGTGGACTTGGTGGATTGGTTACGCTAAATTGCCCATTGCGTCCAGAGATGTGCAGGCTAGGGGTTTAACCATGGGAAATGCAGGGTTACAGGGATAGGTTGGGGTGGAATGTTCATTGGTGGACTCAATGGCCTGCTTCCACACTGTATGATTCTATGATTCTTTTCAATGATGCTACAATTCTTTATAAAGGCAGTAAACACTAGGTACAGATGACGAATTGCCATGTGCGATGTATCTGCTGGATACTGATCCTGAGAGTTCAGCTCTGCTAGCTTGGGCACTGCATTTGCACACCAAATAATCGCCACCTGAAGCAGAGCCTCTTTTGCAACTTTAGGATGGCATTCCAGTGTCAAAGAGGACAGAGAAAATATTTTAAGGATACTCTGAGGGCCTCACTGTCAAGGGATAAATTGACATCAGTGTGCAGGCAGAACTTACCACTCATGGTCAGGCCTCACTCAACACATCAGAGTCAGAAACTGATCAGAGAACTCTACTGCAGAGAAGTTAGGAATGTGGAGAGAGGGAGAGAGAGAGAGATTAAGACAGCATAACAGCAAGAGCCCTCGAGGAACAGCGTGAGAGTGGAAGAGCCACGAAAGAGCACACAAGAGAAAGATTCACAGACAAACAGAGGAGGACAGGCAGACTAAAAAGATAGAGAGCATGAGAGAGACAGAAAATACAAACAAGGAATAAGTGAAGGCAACATGGTCCCCAACAGGCCATTCAGTAAGATCAGGGCTGATGTGACTTTAACTTCAATCTACATTCCTGAATATCTAACTCAAGATCGACCAGTTTGACTGTAACGTTTGACAGTCGGGTTTGTGCCAATAGATGAAATAATCAAGGAGAGAGTGTTTGATATGTGCAACATTTTCCTCCAGCTGATTATTTAAGAAAGATGTTAAGGAAAAGCTATGGAACTATAGATCAGTGAGCCTGACATTGGTGGTGGGCAAGTTGTTGGAGGGAATCCCAAGGGATAGGATTTACATGTATTTGGAAAGGCAAGGACTGATTAGGGATAGTCAGCATGGCGTTTTGGGAAAAAAAATCTCATGTGACCGAGTTTTTTGTTTTGAAGAAGGAACAAAGAGGATTGATGAAGGCAGAGTTATTAATGTGATCTATACGGACTTCAGTAAGGCGTTTGACAAGGTACCTCATGGGAGACTGGTTAACAAGGTTAGATACGAAATACAGGGAGAACTAGCCATTTGGACACCGAACTGGCTCGAAGGTAGAAGACGGAAGATGGTGGTGGAGGGTTGCTTTTCAGATTGGAGGTCTGTGACCAGTGGAGTGCCACAAGGATCGGTGCTGGATCCACTACTTTTCATCATTTATATAAATGATTTGCAAGTGAACATAGGAGGTATAGTTCGTAAGTTTGCAGATGACACCAAAATTGGAGGTGTAGTGGACAGCAAAGAAGGTTCCCTCAGAATACAATAGGATCTTTATCAGATGAGCCAATGTGCTGAGGAGTAGTGGCAGCTCAATTTAGACCAATGAGCGGTACTGCATTTTGAGGAAAATAAAATCAGAGCAGGATTTATACACATAATAGTAATGTCCTACGGAGTGTTGCTGAACAAAGAGACCTTGGAGTGCAGGTTCATCGCTCCTTGAAAGTGGAGTCGCAGGTAGATAGGATAGTGAAAAAGGCATTGGGTATGCTTTCCTTAATTGGTCAGTGTATGGAGTACAGGAGTTAAGAGGTCATGTTGCAGCTGTACAGGACGTTGGTTAGGCCATTTTTGGAATATTGCATGCAATTCTGGTCTCCTTCCTATTGGAAAGATGTTGTGAAGCTTGAAAGAGTTCAGAAACGATTTCCAAGGATTTACCAGGGTTGGAGGATTTGAGCTACAGGGAGAGGCTGAATAGGCTGGGGCTGTTTTCCCTGGAGCATTGGAGGCTGAGGGGTGACCTTATAGAAAGTTATAAAATCATGAGGGGCATGAATCGGGTAAATAGACAAGGTTTTTTTCCCCTGAAGTAGTGGAGTCCAGAACTAGAGGGCATAGGTTTAGGGTGAGAGGGGAAAGATATAGAGAGGGACGTAAGGGGCAACTTTTTAACACAGAGGTTGGTGCGTGAATGGAATGAACTGCCAGACGAAGTGGTGAAGGCTGGTACAATTACAGCATTTAGAAGGCATCTGAAGGGGTATATGAATAGGAAGGGTTTAAGAGGAATATGGGCCAAGTGCTGACAAATGGGAATAGATTAGTTTAGGACATCTGGTCAACATGGACGAGTTGGACCGAAGGATCTGTTTCTGTGCTGTACATCTCTAAGACTCTATAAGCAGATCTCTGTAAGCAGTGGAACTGAAATGTAATAGCTTAATAAAAACTGGGAAAAAAACATGCTTGCTGGAAATCAGAAACAAATTTCTGGAAAAGCTCAGCAGGTCTGACAGCAGCTGCAGTGAGAAAGCAGAGTTGGCTCCAGGGGCCTTTCCTTAAAGGTGAACATCAGCTTTTCCAGGTATTTCTGCCATATTTTATTGCTGCTGTTATGCTGAAGGAAGCGTTACCTCTGGTCCTGAGGTCACCAGGTTTGGCCCAGTTCTTGCCTCGGAGCCTAAATACTGTTGCTTTCAAGCCCTGCTCCTGGTCATGACCATCTAACCCAGGCTAACCCTTTCGTTTGAGATGGTGTGGGTGTGGTTCTCAGAGGCTCAGTCCTTTGGATGACCCCACCATTACCTCACGGCTGTATGTGGGTCTTAGCTGTGTAATAAAACCAGTGATTGTTTGTCAAGAAGCACTCGATTGTCTCTGAACATTTCACAGCCTTTGTGGAGTGATGCTATTTCAATGCAAGTTCTTTATATCCACTGTATCTATGTTGAGAGGAGAACAGAGTTAAAAATCACACAACACCAGGTTATAGTGCAACAGGTTTTACTGGAAGCACCAGCTTTTGGAATGCTGCTCCTTCATCAGGTATTTGTGGAGTATAAGATTTAAGCTTTCAATCTAATACTCCACAATCACCTGATGAAGGAGCAGCACTCCAAAAGCTAGTGCTTCCAATTAAACCTGTTGCACTATAACCTGGCGTTGTGATTTTTTAAAACTTTATTCAGCCTAGTCCAACACCGGCATCTCCGAAGCAGATATAGAGCGAGACTTTGGCTACTCTTTTAAACCAATCTTAAATGGAAAGCTTCCTCTACTTTTAAAACAGAAAGGAAACAGAAAATAAATTTCCCTTGATGCATTCCCATAAAGTTTGATTAAGATTTTACAGGACATTTGGGAGGCCTCTTTTGGTTGTACTATGTCCAGTTCTGGTCACCCTGTTGTAGGAAGGGAATTATTAAAGCAGAGAGGACTCGAGCAGATTCACCAGGCATTTGAGGGGAAATAGAAGATTTGAGGTGGGGGGGGGGGGGGGGGGTGGCGGAAGATCGCTGGATAGGCTAGGAAACCACACACACACCCCTCCCATCCCACCCCAAGAATATAGAGGAGATTGAGGGGGACTTTACCTTGGTTTATAAAATCATGATGGCCATAGGTCAGCTAAGTGGCAGGTGTCTTTTCCCTCGGGTGGGGGATTTCAAGACTAGGAAACATTTTTAAAAGTGAAATGAGAATATTTTAAAAAGGACACGAGGGGCAATTTTCTTTTTTAAGAAACAGAGTGGTTTTTGTGTGGAATGACCAGAGGAAGTGGTGGATGTGGGTACAGTTACAACATATAAATACGTACATGAATAAGAAATGTTTGGAGGGATATGGGCCAAGCTCAGGTAAGTGGAATAGTTCAGTTTAGGATTATGGTCAGCATAGACTGGTTGGACCAAAGGGTCTGCTTCTGTTCCGTATGACTAGGCGGAAGAGTGGGGCGGGGGGGTGGAGATTACATAGCTTTTCTCAAGATTGCAAATGCTTCATTTTTCTGTATCTTTGATCCTTGACTGAGATCACCAATATTTAAGGAGGTGGTCAATGGATTGGAAATAGTTCAGGGATCTACCAGGCTAATAAGTGATTGAATCATAGAATCCCTGCAGCGTGGAAGTAGGTCATTTGTCCCATTGACTCCACACCGACCTTCCAAAAAGCATCCCGCACAAATCCAAACACACCATTCCTGTAACCCTACACTTCCCATTGCCAATTCACCCTAACTTACACATCCCTGGGCTGTGGGACAAAACCAGAGCACTGGAGAAAACTCTAAGAAGCAGGGAGAATGTCTGTGTTAAGTTGGCACAGTCAACCAGAGGCTGGAATCTAACCCAGGTCCCTGGCGCCAAGAGGCAGTTGTGCTAACCACTGAGCCACCATGCTGCCTCTGATTTTAAGTTTTCTAAGACAGTGTTAACAGTCTAGATTTAAATCATGCTGAAGTTTCAAAGAGTTACTGGCTAATGTGACAAACAAAGGAAGATTGAGGGGTCTCGATGACGTGGTCACAAAAAGGATGTCTGCTCTTATGAGAGAATCGTAGACCAGAGATCAGGTGTAGTGGAGTTCTGATGCAGCCCTCCAATTCTTGATGCCTCGAGGAATTAAGGGCTACGGGGAGAATGCAGGTAAGTGGAGTTGAAATGCCCATCAGCCATGATTGAATGGCGGAGTGGACTCGATGGGCCGAATGGCCTTACTTCCACTCCTATGTCTTATGGTCTTAATCCCAGGTCCTGGGCTCTACCACCAGTAAAGATGGAATTAAATTAATAAATTCGAGAATTGAAAGCCAGTCTCAATAATGGCAGTTGTGATAAGTATCAATTGTTGGAAATAGCCAGCTGCTTTACTAACATCTTTGAGTGCAAGGTAAAGGGTAATTAGGGACGAGCAATAAATGCTGGCTTTCCCGAAAAGCAGAACATAACATTTTTTATTACTAATTGGAACAGTTGTAGCAAACATGGACTTGCGGCCAAACTAGGCAAGGCGTAGAAGATTATGTAGATGGAGTGACATCAATAGTCTGCTTCATGGTACAAGATGCTTCATGAGGTACTGGCACCACTCAGTTGGGCCCAGCAGCCTGTTCTGATGCTGCAAGTTCCATGGAATTCTTCACAATGCGCAGCAGCACTCAGGGCCCACAGAAGGAAAAGGTGAAGGAATGATCAGCAGGATGACCCTTTCTGATCACTCATGGGAATTTTATATACAGAGTCACATACTGAAGATCAGGTTTCAATGGAGTCTGGTTTGTCAGCCCAGCCTCCCCTCGACATGAGTTAACAGTGAATCCAGACTCCCCATTTAGGCTCATCCATCTGGTGGCAATCCAAGGGGCTGATGGATGCCAAGAGGAGTCAGTAGCTTTGGCAGGGAGGTGGATTTATTTGTACCAGATGACAGGTGCTCCTGGTTCCAGAAACTGAGACAGGAGCCAGGCTGGTGCCACTTTTATAAGTCTCTGGATCCCAGCCCAACCCATAATTAGCAAGAGTTAGCTCGAATTCAGATCTTTCAACATCTTGTGAAGGCTAATCCGTGACAGTGCAGGAACCTGTATCATAGCTGAAAATGTGTTGCTGGTTAAAGCACAGCAGGTTAGGCAGCATCCAAGGAACAGGAAGTTCGACGTTTCGGGCATAAGCCCATCTGTATCATACCCCAACTCGTCCTCAGAGCCAGTGGCCGGGTTCAGAATTCATGGAGCAGAAAGCCACCTGTCCTCGGGCATTAGTTATGGAGAGAATCTCTTGCTTTTAACTAACAAATGGCTACGTCTGCAGTACCTTGGCTTAGCCCCAAACCCCATCCTGGCACCCTTCATCCTGCCCAGACCTCCAACTGAAGCCTCTCTTTCCTGGTACCCTGCCCCCACCCCAATAATCCTCTGTTTTCTGGAAACCTGCTGGTCCCTCCAGGGACTACCCCGTTCCCCATTCTCCCTGCCCAGACCTCGAACTTTGCACCGTCTCCTCAGTCCTCTGGTGTTCCCCTCTCTCCCCTTGAACCCCCCCCTCCCGTCTCTCCCCCCCATCCCATGACCTGTGTACCTATTGGGACCCTTGCCCCACCCTCTCTCTGACCTCTATCCCTCCCAGGGCACCCACTAGGCCTTCATCCTATCAGTGACCCTCAATGCCCTCACCCCCTGCTACCCCTCTCACGCTGCTGGGGACCCTATCATATGCCTCACTCTCCTCCCTGAAGACCGTCCCTAAACAGTGACTCGATTCAGTGCAGCATCTTTGCATGTGGCTCAGTGTCAGAATTTGCTTCTTATTGGTCCAGTGAAATGCCAAGTTATGTTTTGTTCCATTACCAGGTGAACCACAAACACAAGTTGCCAATTTTGTCCTCACCAAGATGAGGACCGAGGGCACTGGGAACAGACCACCTTTCACTTCGAGCATCAATGGTTACCATGTACTGACTGCTTCCATATCGAACAGGGTTCGAGTGTGGAAGCTGCAAGTGATGAAAATCCAGCAAATCCCCAAGACCTGATTGAAGATCTCTCTGGGATGCAAGTTAAGAAAATTGTTACTAGATATGATTTTCCAAAATGCAATTCTGGAATCATCCCAACAGATTGGAAGTTAGCAGACGTAACCACAGTTTAAAAGAAAGGATGGGAGCTACAGACCAATTAGCTTGACAGACAGACATGGGAAAGTGCAGAAATCCATTAAGGAAGTCTGATCAATGCACTTAGAAAATCATGTTATAATTCAAAGAAATCAACATTGTGCTACCATTTAATAAATCTGTCAAACATGTTTACAGAGTTGAAGCATTTAACCAATAAAGTATATAACTGGAACCAGTATATGTCACATAGCTAGATTTCCAAAAGATATTTGATAAGATGTTACACAGAATAGAAAGGCTCAAAGCTCGGGAGGTGCAAATGGAATAAAGGTAGGTGAACAGACAAGAAGCAAGCAGTAGGCATAAACGGGCCATTTTGAAGTTGGCAGGCTAAGATCATTGGATCACTGCAGGAGGAGTGTGCGATCCACAGCGATTTAGAACCTACAATACGGGCTTCAACAAATAAACAGAAACGTAATTGATTTTTGCTGATGAGACAAAACTAAATGGAAAGAGATATATATGGTAGAGGTTGCAAAGAAATATAAACAGGTTAAATTAATGGGTCACAAGCAAGCAGATGGGGGAATAATTTGAGCAAGTGTGAGGTTATTCAAGAATAGCAAAGTAGATTTTTTGTGATGATCGAGTGTCAACATTTACTAATTCCAAACCTTTGTTGTGCTTGTAGCAGGAACACTACGTTAGCGTGCTGTTCTCAATGGTTTGAGCCCTGCACTAAAGGTGGCTGTTATGACGACAGGCTGAATAAATTGATTTGTATTCTTTGAATTTCTCGAAGAATGAGAGGTGAACTCATTGAAAAACACAAGGCTTTGAATGGCCTTCACCGAGTGATACGTCCACTGTCAGGAAAAATACGGGGACAGAGTCGCAGGGTAAAGGAATGATCAGTTTTAGCATGGATCTGAAGGGTTACCTCATAAAGGGTGGTGAATCTCTGGAATTCTCAATCCCAAAAAAAGGACACACCAGCACTGAATATAGTTTAACAGATTTTGGAATTCTCAGAGAATTAGGAGTAGAGAGAACAAAAGAAAAGTGCTGAAACTGAACACCAACTATGATGTACTGAATAGCAAAGTAGGTCTGATGGGCCAAATGGTCTACTCTTTTGCTTATGTCTTTGTATTTGTGTAGAGCAAAACACTGCAAAAACAAAATATATCAGTGATGAACCCCACTTCTGACTGTACAGTGGAAGAAAAAGGTGTTTAAAAACCCTTGAGGGCTTTAATGGAAAAAACAACATGACATTGCCGGTGGTTGAAGGGTCAAAGACAAGATTTAAAGAATGATGATGACGACAACAGGAGAACAATCTGATGGGACAAATGGCTCTGATTTGGAACATGTCTGAATGCAGTGGAAATAATCAACTATTTAAAGATGGAAACTGGATAAAACATGAAAAAAAAAGCCAGGCTCCAGGACAAACTGCACAGATTCTTCAGAGGCAGCAGAAACACACTTGGTTCAGGAGCGACTGTTGGATTATTGAAATATGCTGAACTTAATTCTCTCAGTTAGTAAAAGGAGCAAAAGAAAAAGCGAGAGGGTAAGGGAAGTTAGCAGAGCCCCTCAAACATACTAACTCAGAACGTGGGAGATCCTGGACACTTGACCTGTTGACAGCAGCTGGTCTGTGTTCAGTAACTCAAGTCAAGACACCTGAATATCAATTGCAAGGCAATATCTTCAAGGTCATGAAAAAACTTTAAGGAATGTGCCATCTCAAAGGGCTAACTAGAGGGGATAAATTGTGATAGACCACATTGCAGATGGTGGGAAGGTAGGGATTGCAAGAATATTGGTTTGCCAGGTTATGTATACAAATACAATACATGCCCCCCCCCCCCCCCCTTTATCATTGAGTTAATGCAGTGTCACTAATTCAAAGTATACTGTAAAAACACATCATGCCAAAAAGGGGGAAGAACCTTCTTCTGGATCAGTGGTGCTGGAAGAGCACAGCAGTTCAGGCAGCATCCAAAGTGCAGCGAAATCAACGTTTTGGGCAAAAGCCCTTCATCAGAAATAAAGGCAGTGAGCCTGAAGCGTGGAGAGATAAGCTAGAGGAGGGTGGGGGTGGGGAGAAAGTTGCATAGAGTACAATGGGTGAGTGGGGGAGGGGATGAAGGTGATAGGTCAGGGGGGAGAGGGTGGAGTGGATAGGTGGAAAAAGAGATAGGCAGGTAGGACAAGTCATGGGGACATTGCTGAGCTGGAAGTTTGGAACTAGGGTGAGGTGGGGGAAAGGGGAAATGAGGAATCTGTTGAAGTCCACATTGATGCCCTGGGGTTGAAGTGTTCTGAGGCGGAAGATGAGGCATTCTTACTCCAGGCGTCTGGTGGTGAGGGAGCGGCGGTGAAAGAGGCCCAGGACCTCCATGCCCTCGGCAGAGTGGGAAGGGGAGTTGAAATGTTGGGCCACGGGGCGGTGTAGTTGATTGGTGCAGGGGTCCCGGAGATGTTCCCTAAAGCGTTCTGCTAGGAGGCGCCCAGTCTCCCCAATGTAGAGGGCACCGCATCAGGAGCAACGGATACAATAAGTGATATTAGTGGATGTGCAGGTAAAACATTTATGGATTTGCTTCACTAATGGACCTGAAGCAAATATTCTCCCTTTGATCCCATTAAAGAATTGTACCCTTCTTGAAAGTCTTTGATATTTGGTCTCAAGAGTTTTATGTGGCAGCAAATCCCACAGGTTCACCACTCTCACCTTATCTCAGTTCTATAATGTCTACCATGTACCTTTAGACTGCTCTGTGCATCCTGGTCATTAGGAACATCCTTCCTACATTTTGTGTGAATTTTATAGGCTGAGATCTCCCCAATCCTAACCATTCTTCTAAAAACTTTTGTGAGCATGATCCAAACTGATCCACTTTTCCTTACACGTCAGTCCCGCTATTTGGTAAACCTTTGCTATACTCCCTCCAGAACCTTTTCTTAGAAAAGGCGACCTGTTCTGCAGACAATACTCCATGTGTGGTCTCACCAAGAATCCCTGCCCTGTACTCAAATCCTCTCACTACAAAGGGCAACATACTATTTGCAATAAAGAGTAAAATGCTTCAAGGTGCTTTTTGTTCCAAAAGTTAATTCATGGGGCAAGGGAGGGAGTGAGGCCGACCAGGCCAGCATATTTTGCCCAGACAGTTAAGACTCATGTGGGGCATGAGTCACATGTAGATAAGTATAACAGATTTCTTTCCATAAAGGGTATTTGTGAACCAGATGGGTTTTTACACAGTCACCATTAAGCAATCATTTTATTCCAAGTGTTCTGTAAAGTTCACATTTCACCATCTGCCACAGTGGGATTCAAACCCATGGCCCGAGAAAGATTAGGCTATTGTTTTAAATTATTGGTCGAGTGCTGCAGACTTCACTTCACTGGGGCATTAGGCAGTTGCTCAAAAATTGTGCCAATGCAACAAGTTCCGAGGAGCATCTCTCCTTCCACCATTGAGATAAAGACACAGAAGGGTTTAGGAAGGAAATTCCAAAACGTTCACTGCCTGAGCATGTTTAAAATCGGGGATGCCGAAAATGAGAGGAGTGCAGAGGTCTGAGGACTGGGGGTGAGTGGGACTTGAAACAAAGAGGAGAGCTTTAATAATCAAGATGCCCATTATACCAGTGAGCGCAGGAGTGAAAAGGTGAACAGCGCACTCTATGATTCAGACAGTCAGAGCTTTGGATGACCTCAGATTTATACTTTAATTACATTCCCTTTGACACTTGATCATTTGTTATTTCATCTCCCTTTCCCTCTCCCCATTCAAGTATCATACTGGAATGTCAATAAGTTAAAGTTTAATTTGAAGTATTTCTTCCACATCTGTTTTCTGTGACATTTTTCAGAAAACACAATTCTGCCTGGTTCCAGAATGCAAGCACTGGAAGTTAACAAGCCACACATTGTTTCCTTCTGTCTCCAGTGCTGGAATGTAGACTCTTAGGAATCCAGGTTCAACTCTCAGTCCCGTCTGAACCTACTAACTCCAGCCAACGCTGCAGTTAGCAATTGTTTGAAAGAATGGAAATGTCAGGGTTCCCATTACACCAGGGTTTCATACTGCAAACTGCTTGGTTCTGCATCACCTCTTGGAAGATTTTGATTTTGTGGCAAACCCTTTTCCCCATAACCTTGTGCAGTGTTTCTATTCAAATAATTATTCAACTATCTCAAATTAATCTGCCTCTGTCACAATTTCCAAGCAGTGTATGCCATACCCTAACCATGTCCTTTTATAAAAAGACATTTTCTCACACCTCACATTGGTAAAAAAAAAGAACATTTTTTAAAACCATTCCCAAGGTTCTTGATCCTTTTACGAGTGGAAACAGATTTGTCCCAATCTGCTCTCTCAGGATGCCTCACGATTTTGAAAAATTTGATCAAACTTCATCTTCCCCTTCTCTCCAAAGGAAAAGCATCTTAACCTGTTCAATCCTTCCTCATAACTGAAGTATTTCATCTGTGGAACCAATCCCATAAGCCTTTCATGCACTTTCTCCAATGTACATCTAACAGCATGGCACCCAGAAGTATACACCATACTCCAGCTGAGGTTTAACTAATGTTCTATATAACTTCACCACAACCCCTTTGCGTTAGTACTCTCTGCCTCTACTTAATAAGGTCAAGAAAACTGAAATCACATGACACCAAGTTATAGTCCAACAGGTTTGTTTGAAACCACTAGCTTTTGGAGTGCTGCTCCTTCATCAGGTGTCAGTCCTTTTGAAATCACCTCCAGAGATTTGAGCAGACACCATGCTAGTGGGCAAGATTCTCAGCAATTAGCCCTTAGTGGCAAAGACAACCTTGATGGAACAGTGGCAGCCACAAGGGATATATAAATTAAGCTGAGTGACTTCTCTCTCAACACCTGCTGTCTCTGTCCCTAATCCTACATCCAAAAAGTCAATCACCCGACCTTAGTGACACTCCTCAAATCTAGTTGTGGGGTAACAAGTTCTTTCAATTAGCCTTTGAAAAATGGAAGTAAAAGATATTCTAACCAATATGATGTACTGTGAACCATGGGTAACAGGCATCTCTTGACTCTAACATACCTTCGAAAGGGTCTCTGTGTCCCATGTCACAACCTGAAATGATACTGGGCTCTCAGCAATAATACTATCAGGATGACCCATTTGGAAATGCTTCCAGGGATCAACCTCAGTTACCAGGCCTCCTGGCTTGTGTCTGTCTTTTGCCCCGAAGCAATGACTTAAAACGCAGCCTTGAGAGCTTTCCTTTTTCACTCTGTGTTAAAGATTCCCATTCATTCACCTCAAGACAGAGCAGCCAGTCTCTAACCTCACCTTGTAATTCAATCCTCCAACATTAGAATGTTGGAATTAGAATCCTCTTGTCTAATTGACCAGAGCGGAGAACTGCAGGAGAAGCCTGACCACAGCACACATGGCTGACTTTCACTTATCTGGTTAACGAAGCTCGACGTTCACTTTATCAATTGTCATTGTGCAGTGACTAGAGAAAGTCAACAGGAGTTTAATAACTCCAGCCCAAGCACGTAGTTCCCTGGGTCTTTCCCTTACAAACTGGTCCTTGAATTAGTGTGCCACAATTTGGCCTTCCGTCAATAACACTTTGTACTTATTCAAATCAAAATCAAAAATGTTTTGTTCAGCTTCTTCTTTGGCTTCTTTGTTAGACTTGACTGCCCTTGCTTTCCAAATTCTAATGTAACTTTGGAGTTTAGTTGAATTTAGTCCATCACATTTATCTTAAGTTCAGTAGCAGCTTCAGCTTTTGAACACAGCTAGTATCCATCACTTTGGCTCAGTGTTAACTGCTGAAAATGTGTTGCTGGTTAAAGCACAGCAGGTTAGGCAGCATCCAAGGAACAGGAAATTCGACATTTTGGGCATAAGCCCTTCATCTGCTACCCTCACAATTGCATGACTATAGTAATAGATTTTAATGTAGACGCAGCGAATCCGCTTTGAAAGTGGAAACCATTTTAGAAAATGGATCCCAATGGTCACTTGACTACCTGTTGTGGGGAGTGCCTGAACTGGCACTGGGATTAGAGTCACTTGGAGGCCTATTTGCATTTGAATGAATATTTCCATGGACAAACAAGCTCCCCAACAATAGTTTCCCAAGGTTGTCAACAGCTAATCATATCTCACTGCATTTTGACAATTGGAGCCATCAAATTAATGGCCCAGGCAAGTAAGAGTTAAATTGCTTCAAATGAAAGGCAATGGATGAATGTTACCTCATGCGAGAGCTTGACAAAACAGCTTTGGGATAGTAGCTACCTTAAGTTTTGACCTGTATATGGCAGTCTGCAAGGCACCATTTTGACGCCTTGTAACCCATCATATACAGGTCGACTCCAAAAGAAAGCAGAGAGAAGAAGCTGGACGATGATAAACCTTTTGTGCTGCAGCAGGCAACCAAGATCCCCAAAGTATATTGCTGTGAAAGCAAAACTGGGACATCCCTCTAATAACTCCTTACCCCCACACCAGAACCCAGTCTGCTTCAATCACCTGTGAAGCCTCCAACTATTCACGACAGAAGCAATCGCAGCAGCTGAATCTTGACTTCAAGTTTAAAAACCCCTTAGCCACAGAAAGAGAAATTTTCAATCAAGCCAGAACTGCCATTGTAACTGACTCGCACCTTCATCTTCAGAAATATATTTCATCTATAATTACTTTTAATCTTTGTAGTTTAATTTATCTAATAACTAATTGTTTTAATTAGTTATTTTCAACAGGTCATATAATAAATCAAACTTATTTAAGGCTAGAGCTTTCGTCTGCCAGTTAGTTTTAAAACGGAATGCAAAAAAAATGGTTGGGGGAGCTGGGCTCACATTAGAAACTCAGAGTTCATGGACCACCCTGGAAGCACACGCAACGTATTTGTGACACTGGACATCCATAAAGTGCTTTAGAACATTTTCTACATCAGAATTGCTGTGTAATTGCAAACTATGTCATCACACATTATTTACAAAAGATAAATTGAACAAACACCTCATTAGTTAAAAGGTGCATTTTAACTGGAGAACAGTGCCTCATTAGCTCACAATCATAGCAAGAAAATGAGTTTGAGATTGAGACACTCGCACACATACACACACACACTGGATTGTTAAATCCCAATGGGAGAAGGATCAGAAGCAAGCAGACTGAGCCATTAGTGCAGAATTCTAAGTGCTGGATCAGCTACCTAGCCACAAGCAGGATTCAGCTAATAAAAAAGGTAACTATGGGGCTGATCAAAGCACCTCTCTCACAGAAGGGGCTGACACACAGCTAGAGTAGACAGCCTTCTAGCAGCAGCTCGAGGGCCTGGGCTCCAGAGTGCTTTACAGCACCCACCTTCCCCACCCCCCCCCATCTTCCCCCCTCACTTGCCCCCATCACAGCAGCTGCCATACAATGATGTCTCCTTCTCCACTAGCCTGTAACCATGATGCTCTATTTTCACAAGGTGCTCACAGAGTACGATGAAGGCGCACTGTCTCTCCAATACACCTCAGACACTGAGCAATGGAGCCATCTGTGCCATGGCTGAAAGGCACAAATTAAAGCAACACTGAAAAAGACCACATCACAGTTCTACTTTGGACACACTGCATGATCGGGGAACTGGAAACTTTCCTAGTGCCAGGGTCCTGATCCCAGAAATAAATCCAGCTCATGTGCTGGAACTTACTGTTCCAATTACTAATGAAAATCTATACCCAAGTGGAAGTTGTAAAAACATATTCTCCTCGGCTCGTTATAGACCTCCTTACTGAGTTGTAACTACAATTCTGCCCACCCCCAGATATTTATCCATCACTTTTGAAATTGTGGAATTACTGAAACCATACATAATGCTCTTTTCTAGGATGTTGCTGTGTGCAATCTGGTTGTGACATATTCCTACATGACAGTTACTGCATACAGTACTAATTACTTAATTAGTTGTAAAGCACTTTAGGGCAGCTGAAGGTCATGAAACGCACTTGAAAATTGGAAGTTCTCTCTCGATTGGAGTGTACCTTGGCTGGAATAAAAGGGTTGAATTCTTTGATTCACCAGAGACCAGCAAGTTTTATTATTCTCCACTTGTTCTTACGTAAAAGCTCACCATTCTAGTCTGAAAAACATATTCATCAACATGAAGCACATTCCTGGCACAGCAGTCTCAGAGGGTGCCTGCCAAGGGAGATGCTTTACACCTGTCCTGTCTCGCTGGCTGCTTCACCCATCTCTCAGTGTCCTTCACAATAGGCAGAACCTTCTATCAGCACCATCTCCTGACATTCAGGAACCAATGCACCAGGACTTCACATGCCTGGCTTTTAATGACAGCCAATACCTCTACACTATACTATGCTGCACACAAACACTGGGAGGCCAGAGGCAGGAGGTAGCAACTCAGTAAGCACTGGAACAGTGATAATGCCATAGGACCAGCAATCCAAAAATCAGGCTAATGCATGGGTGCAATGGTTCAAATCTCACCAGGAGTTAAACTTCAAGTAACAAATCTCGAACATAAAAGATCAACATCAGTGATGGTGACAGCATTAATTGTTGTTTAAAAATTAACAAAGAATCCGGTGGGCTAATGCCCTTCAGGGAAGAAGGTTATCTGACACATGATTCCAGACCCACAGCAAAGTGCTTGGCTTAAAACGACCCCCTGAAATGGTTGACCAAGCCCCTCAGTTGACATGGGATCAGCAACCAATAAACACTGCCAGCCACACTCACCCCATGGAAACATAAAGGTGCTTCTCCACCCCAACAAATACAAACTCTGCCAGAACCCAGATCGAGACTGATAAGTTCTAGAATGAGATTTAGCCATCCTAGCTCCACATCCCTCGATACTGTTTAAGAACAATTTACTCTTGAAAGTTTCAGCTGATCCCAAGTATCCACACATTTTAGACAGACAGTCCCAAATTTCCACTATTCCTTGCACGAGCAGTCCCTGGTTTCACTCTTGAAAGGCCAGGCTCCAATTTTGGGCTTTTGCCCGAAACATTGATTTCGCTGCTCCTTGGATGCTGCCTGAACTGCTGTGCTCTTCCAGCACCACTAATCCAAAATCCAATTTTCAATTTATGTCCCCTTTCTGGCCAGTACAGTAGCTCAGTGCTTAGCCTCACACAGCCAGGGACCTGGGTTCAATTCCACCTTCAGGCAACTGTCTGTGTGTAACTTGCACACTCTGTGTCTGAGAGAGTGTCCTTCAGGTGCCCTAGTGTCCTCCCATAATCCAAAGATGTGCAGTTTAGGTGAATTGGCCATGTTAAATTGCCCATAGTGTCCAAGATATGTAGGCTTGGTGGATTAGCCATGGGCAATGCAGTGTTACAGTGACAGGATTCAAAGGAGATTTACTAGGATGTTGCCTGGTATAAAGATCTTATGAGGAAACACTGAGGGACTGGAGAGGCTATTTTCATTAGAGAGAAAGTTGAGAGCTGACTTTATTGAGACATAAGATAATCAGAGGATTAGATAGGGTGGACAGTGAGAGCCTTTTTCCTTGGATGGTGATGGCTAGCACGAGGGGACAAAGCTTTAAATTGAGGGGTGATAGGTATAGGACAGATGTCAGAGCTATTTTATTTACTCAGTAGTAGGGAAATAGAACGCATCACCTGCAACAATAGTAGACTCACCAACTTTAAGAGCATTTAAATGGTCATTGGATAAACATCTGGATTAAAGTGGAATAGTGTAGGATAGATGGGCTTCAGATTGTGGTCCTAATCTGTGAAACCATTGAGGGCTAAAGGGCCTGTACTGCGCTGTAATGTTCTATGCTCGATGATAGGGTTGGCTGGGGACAGGATGCTCTTTGGAGGATCAGTGTGGACTCAATGGGCCAAATGGCCTGTTTCTACACTGTAGGGATTCTAATAATTTTTTACCTTGTTTCTCGCACTATTATGGAATAGAGGGCATTGGTGGGGAATAGATTTTTCCAAGTCTAACCCATTAGATCCTTGGACCATTTTAAACATCTCAATCTGATCACCTCTCAATATTCTACTTTCAAGAGCATACAAGCCACATTATGAAACTTGTTTTCATGTCTTAATTGTTTTATCACAAGTAGCGATCATTGCGACAAGTCTACTCTGTAATCCCTCCAACTTCGGCGATGTCTGTCCTGAGGGGCTGGGTCAAGTGTTGAACCCAGTACTTCAGATGGAGTGTAACCAAAGCCTTTGTGCATCTGAAGCATAACTTCCTCTTTTTTGCATTCCAGCCCACTTGAGACAGATATTGCATGGTGTGTGTAATTTTGAACATTACAAACAAGAAAGGAAAATAACAAAAGGCAATATGAGACAGACAGACAGAGACAGACAGAGAGGGAAGGAGGGAAAAAAAAGGAAAAGAAAAAGAAACGCACAGACCAAATCAGTTCCATACCACAACAGAGCAGAGACAAATGAAAACAGGAGAGAAAAATAATTAAAAGACCCTAAATCAGGGGGAAAAAAAATTAAGCAATTGGAGGCAGACGAGAGAAAGAATTCAGCAAAGAAAATGAGAAGCATTTTTCAACGATAGAGTCATGGAGTCCTTAGGCATGGAGACAGGCCCTTTGGCCGAAACTGGTCCATGCTGATAAAAATGCCCATCCACACTAACCCCATTTCCCTGCACTTGGCCCACATCTTCCTAAAACTTGCCTATCCATTTAATTGTCCAAGCGCCTTTCAAATGTTGCCAAAGTACCCACCTCAACTATTCCCACCACCAGCTCATTCAATTTGAGTATCACCCTCTGTGTAAAACAGTTGCCTCTCAGATTCCCTTTTATTCTTTACCCTCTAACCTTAAACTGATGCCCTCTTGTCCTCGATTCCCCAACCTTGGGAAAAAGACTGAGTGTATGCATCCTATGCATTGCTTCTCGTGACCTTATACACTTCTACAAGCTCTCTCCCCCTCAGCCTCCTATGCTCGAAGGAAAAAAGTCCTAGCTTCTCCAACTTCTCCCTACAACTCAGACCTTTGAATCCTGGCAACATCCTTGTAAATTTCTTCTAGCCATTTTCCAGTTTAATAACATCCTTCCTATGGCAAGGTGGCCAAAACTGAACACAATATTCCCAAGTGCAGCCTCACTAACATCCTGTACAACTGCAATATAACTTCCCAACTTCTATACTCAATGCCCTGACTGATGAAGGCCAGTGTGCCAACAGCCTTTTTCATGGCCCTGTCTACCTGTGACTCCACTTTCAGAGAACTCCAAGGACCCTCTGTTCCATTACATTCCTTTAGGCCGTACCAGTCACCATGAAACTTTCCAAAATGCAACACCTCACACTTATCTACATTAAACTCCATTTGCCACTTCTCGGCCCACTTGAGATTACAATGGCAGACATAAGGAATTAAATGAACTAACATTTCCTGGAGCTGAATTAACCGCTAACTCTGCGTGAGCACTCACAGCATCTGAACTATCAATATCGTTGAGGTTATTATTGACAAGAGACTGAACTGGAACAGCCAATTCTGAAAAAGGGGCACTGGAACTCTACTTGCTCTCCACAGATGCTGTCAGGCTTGCTCAGAGTTCCTACAGTGCAGATAGACGCCATTCAGCCCATCAAGTCCACACGGACCCTCTTAAAAGCATCCCCTTCCAAACCCACCTTCCTCCCAACCCCGTAACCCCACATTTCCCATGGCCAACTTGTACAGCCTGAACATCCCTAGACACAGGCGATATAGCATAGCCAATCCAACCAACTCATACATCTCTGGACAGTGAGAGGAAATGCACACAGACACAGGAGGATGCCTGGCTATGTAGAGTCCCAAGGTTAGAATCGAACCCAGTCCCTGTTGCTGTGAGGCAGTAGTGCTAGGCACTAAGCCACTGTGCCTGCTGAAAATTTCCAGGAGTTTGTGTTTTTGGAGCCACATAAATATGGTCATTAGAAAAACAGGTCAGAGGATAGGAATCCTGCAGTGTGTATACTCACTTAATTCTCCAAAGACTGCCCACCATCTATAAAGTGTATGGATGAAGAAACTGAGGGTATTATTGCTAAGTTTGCAGATGACACAAAGATAGGTGAAGGGACAGATAGTGTTGAGGAAGTTGGGGGGGGGGGGGGGCTGCAAAAGGACTTGGACAGGCTCGAGAAGTGGGCACAGACACTGCAAAAGTAATACAGTGTGGAGAAAGTCTGAGAAAGGAAGGAGAGGGGCCAGGACTATTTTCTAAATGAGGAAAGGGAAAGGGACTCACTAGTCCTAATTCAGAACATTAAGTTTATCACACATGTTCAGTTGGCAGTTGGAAGGCAAATATGATGTTAGCATCCATTTCAAAGGGTTACAATACACGAGAAGAGATGGATCACTGAGGTTGGATAAGGTTGTCTCATTTGAAGTATTGAGACAAGGCTGGACGAACACAGAAGTTGGACGAACACAGCAAGCCAGGAGGCATCAGGAGGTGGAGAAGATAACATTTCAGGTATGGAAGGGATAGGTGAACATAGGTAGACAGTGCGACCTGGTTGGTTGATGGGAAGAAGGAAGCAGGAGAGGCTGGGAAGGGAGGTTATTTGAAATTGGAGAACTCAATGTTAAGTCTTCTAGGCTGCCTAGGTGGAAAATTAAATTAAATTCCCTACAGTGTGGAAACAGGCCCTTCAGCCCAACCACACCGCCCCTCCGAAGAGTAACCCACCCAGATCCATTTCTCTCTGACTAATGCAGAGTTAGTCTGCACATAGTGCACCTAGCACTACGAGCCATTTATCATGGCCAATTGACTTAACCTGCACATCTTTGGACTGTGGGAGGAAGCCAGAGCACCTGGAGGAAACCCACGCAGACACGGAGTGTGCTCAAATTCCACACAGACAGTCACCCGAGGCTGGAATCGAACCTGGGACCCTGCAGCTGTGAGGCAGCAGTGCCAACCACTGAGCCGGCCCTCCAGCTTACAGTCACAGCGAATCACCTACAGGTTTGCTGTGTTCTTCCAGCTTCGTGCTTGTCTAACGTGAAATATTGAGAGCAGTTTTGGGGCCTGCTTCGAAGGAAGCTTGTGCTGGCCATGGAAGGGGTCCGGGGGAGGTTTAAAACAATAATATTGGGAAGAAATGCTCAATCTGGAGACGTGGTTGAGGACTTGGGTCTGTACTCAAATAGGGATGAATGAGGGGTGATTGGATTGGAACTTACCGAATATGGAGAGGCCTGGATAAAATGAGCGCGCAGAAGAGGTTTCCACTAGGAGGAGACTGTAGAACCTGGAGAGACAACCTCAGAATGTACAGACGACACTTTGGAACTGAGATTAGGAAGAATTTCCTCAACCACAAGATGTTGAATATGTGGAATTCATTACTGTGGAGGCCAACGCAATGCATGTATTTAAGACAGATAGATAGGGTCTGATTAGTAAAGGGATCATGGGGAGATGAAAGAAGAATGGAGTTGAGAAACATGCCAGGTATGACTGAAGGGCAGAGCAGACATGATGGACCGAATGGCCCAATTCTCTCTTATACATTATGGTGATCTATTTGGAGTACGATGGAATACATCCCAATTGCCTGAATAAAAAAAAATTCATCAAGATATCCTCCAAACCCATGATCACTTTCATCTAGAAGGACAAGGACAGCATTTACCTGGAAAAACCACCACCTACAAAAACGTCCCCTCCAAGCCACTTGCCATCCCGATTTGGAAATATATTGCTGTTCCTTCACTGTCACTGGGTCAAAATCCTGGACTCCCTCCCTAACTTATTGTGCAGCAACCCAGAGCAAGCGGACTGCATTTCTAAAAGGTATTAACAAAGACCTGCACATAAGCCTAGTTAACAAGGTACTAGATTATAGGCAAAGGGGATAGGTTGATTAATAGAAATCAGAAGGTTGGGTTAAAAGGGGACACTTTCAGGATGATAACTTGCAGTTAGTGGAGATCAGTGATAGGACCACAATTATTTACAAATAAATTAAGAACTTAAATGACAGAAGTGAGTCTATTATTGCCAAGTTTGCAGATGAGACAAAACATAGATGGGAAGGCAACTGGCGAGGGTGACAGTCTACAGAGCGAGATAAACAGGCTAAGGTGAGCAAGATTTGAGAGGATTTGTTGCTCAGGTCGAGGTTCTGGACGTAGGTTTGCTCGCTGAGCTGGAAGGTTAACTTTTAGGTGCTTCATCACCATACTAGGTAACATCAGTGAGCCTCCGGATGAAGTACTAGTGGTATGGCCCGCTTTTCATTTATGTGTTTAGGTTTCCTTGGGTTGGTGATGTCATTTCCTGTGGTGATGTCAGTTCCTGTTTATTTCCCCCCTCGGGGGGGGTAAATGGGATCCAAATCAATGTGTTTGTTCATAGAGTTCCGGTTGGAGTGCCATGCTTCTAGGAATTCTCGTGCGTGTCTCTGTTTGGCTTGTCCTAGGATGGATGTGTTGTCCCAGTCAAAATGGTGTCTTTCCTCATCCGTATGTAAAGATACTGGTGACATGGGTCATGTCATTTGATGGCTAGTTGATGTTCATGTATCCTGGTGGCTAGCTTTCTGCCTGTTTGTCCAATGTAGTGTATCTTTTACAGTTCTTGCGAGGTACTTTGTAAATAACATTAGGAACTATGAAGAGCAGAGGAAAATCACCTACAGTGTATTCATAAAGAACGGGTATCCAAAAATAACACGGTCTGCTGATTTCTCAGCAACAATCCCAAACAAACTGACAAAACACGTACAGAAACCCTAGCCACTCAACCCTACATCAAAGGCATCTCAGAGATAACTGCCAGACTACTCAGACCTCTTCGCATCATGGTAGCCCACAAACACACCAACACACTAAAACAACAGCTCATGAATTTGAAAGACCCTATACAGACAAGCAAAACTAATGTCATTTTAAAAATACCTCGCACGAACTGTACACACTTCTTATACAAAAGGAGATACACTGGCCATCAAGACAATCCACAGAAGAGACACTAGGCTAATCATGGCAATAGAGACAGGTTGTGTCAGTTGGTACCCAAGGATAACAAATAGTTTTTAAAAAGAGTTTTAGGATGGGAGGTCAGTGGGGACAAGTGGAGTGCACATCCTGCAGTTCACGTGAAGTCACAAAAGGTATCCATCTGTCTGTGTAAAAGGGACGGAGTACTGATGTTGTGACGGAAGAGTTTCTGGACTGTGCTCAGGTGGTTGCCTAGACCAACATTTTGAAGAGCTGATCAGAGACTATTTTGGATTTAGGATCACACACTGAAAATGTAATACTGCTGTAAAATGCTCTTTAGGAATAAGCGTCCATAATACAATAGAAGGGAGGTAGTTCAGTATGAAGCAAGGATGTTAAGCTCGAGTAAAAAAGTGTGTGAGGCACAAAGTGGCTGAGCTGGACTGGAAAAATATATTAAAAGGCATACAGAACAGCTAGTCTTTTAAAGAACTTTAATGTGGCTCTCAGCAACTATATGTTCCATCAAAAGGTAGAAAAACAAAAGTTAGGCAATCATGGCTAGTAAAGGAAGTTTCAGATTGTAAAAGATTAGAGGGAAGGCTGATAGAGAACTCAATATAGTAATAAATCTGAGATAGCAACTTTTTTTTTGAAAGAATACTGCAAATGAGAACTAAGAAATTATGAAGGGAAGAACAGAAAACACATCTGGCAAAAGCCACAAAAAGAGACGATAAAATCTTCTGTGGCTGCATTAGGAAATGCTAGACTAAGGTGAAGGTCAGTCCATGGAAAGAGGGTCGGAGGAATAAAATGGGGGGAAAAAGAAAGAGAAATTGCAAAGAAGCAAAATTATTATCTGTTTTCACTGAGGAGGATAAGAAATTGTCCTGAATTAGAGATCCAAATTACTAGGGAAACTGAAAAGTCGAAGGAAACTTGCATTAGTAAGATTGTTGTACTGCAGATTGTTGTACTACTGATAGCTTATACCTCAGACCTTGGAGGAAGGTGGTCAATGAATTGGTAATCAGCTCCCAAAATCCCATAGTCCCTGAAACGATTCCTGCAGTTTCAAAGCTCACAAGATGTCCAAAGTTTCGAACAGGTGTCTTACTGAACTCAAAACATTAACTCAGTTTCTCTCTCCACAGATGCTGCCAGGCATGCTGAGTTTTGCCAGCACTGTCTGATTTTAATGCAATTAGATTAGATTAGATTACTTACAGTGTGGAAACAGGCCCTTCGGCCCAACAAGTCCACACCGACCCGCCGAAGCGCAACCCACCCATACCCATACATTTACCCCTTACCTAACACTACGGGCAATTTAGCATGGCCAATTCACCTGACCCGTACATCTTTGGACTGTGGGAGGAAACCAGAGCACCCAGAGGAAACCCACGCAGACACGGGGAGAACGTGCAACTCCACACAGTCAGTCGGTCGCCTGGAGGTGGGAATTGAACCCGGGTCTCAGGCGCTGTGAGGCAGCAGTGCTAACCACTGTGCCATCGTGCCGCCCACTATGTTGGCCTCTCTTGCAAGAGAGTTTGAGCTCAGCAGTAGTGAAGTCTTGCTTCGACTGTACAGGAGCTTAACACTGAACCTGGCATACAGTGAGAGATTTTAGGCTCCTTGTCTCAGACAAGATATTATTGCCACTGCAACAAAGATTCACTAAAAACTTACTCCTGGGATGGCATGAATGATGTCTAATGAGTGACTGAGAAAACTGGACATGTATTCTTGTTTTGAAGAAAGAATGATGATCTCAAAAACATACAAAATACTTAAAAGCCTTGATAGGGTCAGTGCAGCTAAGAGATTTTTCTTGGTTGAGCAGTACAGAACCAGCATCACAATTTAACATAAAGGGAGATACCATTTAGGACCGAGATGAGGAGAATTTGTTTTTACTCAAAATGGTGGTTAATCTTTGGAATTCTCTACCCAGTGATTTATGGAAGATCAGTCTTTGAGTACATTTGGTGAAAGTATGCACATAGTATGGGTGAAAGTGCGATAATTCTATTAAATGCCAGTGGATGCTACTTGGCTGAATGGCCTATTGCTGGCCCTATGTTCACCAAGGTGAGCATCCATGGTTGTAACAATATTCTCAAATCTCTTCTGTATTCTAGTCTATTCTCAAGCTGTGGCAAAAATCATGTGTTAAACTGCTATAACAGTACCACCCTGCACTTCTTTCCTCTGCTGGTAAATAATAGTATTCCCTACAGTATAGGAACAGGCCCTTCGGCCCAACCAGTCCACACCGACCCTCCAAACAGTAACCCACCCATATCCATTTCCCTCTGATTAATGCACCTAACACAACGGTCAATTCAGCATGGCCAGTTTAACTGACACACACATCTTTGGACGGTGGGAGGAAACCGGAACACCCAGAGGAAACTCACGCAGACACAGGGAGAACGTGCAAACTTTACACAGGCAGTCACCTGAGGATGGAATCGAACCTGGGACCCTGGTGCTGTGAGGCAGCAGTGCTAACCACTGAGGTATCCCTAAGAACCTCATTTTCGCTCCTACTTCCACAGATTGGTGAACTTGCAAGGTTGTTAAGGTGGCATACAGTGTGTTAACTTTTATTGGTAGAGGGATTGAGTTTCAGAATCATGAGGTCATGCTGCAGCTGTACAAAACTCTGGTGTGGCCGCACTTGACGTATTGCATACAGTCTGAACACCACATTATGGGCGGCATGGTGGCACAGTGGTTAGCACTGCTGCCTCACAGCGCCAGAGACCCGGGTTCAATTCCCGCCTCAGGCGACTGACTGTGTGGAGTTTGCACATTCTCCCCGTGTCTGCGTGGGTTTCCTCCGGGTGCTCCGGTTTCCTCCCACATTCCAAAGATGTGCGGGTCAGGTGAATTGGCCAGGCTAAATTGCCTGTAGTGTTAGGTAAGGGGTAAATGTAGGGGTATGGGTGGGTTACGCTTCAGTGGGTCGGTGTGGACTTGTTGGGCCGAAGGGCCTGTTTCCACACTTTAAGTAATCTAATCTTATAGGAAGGATGTGGAAGCTTTGGAAGGGTTCAGAGGAGATTTACTAGAATGTTGCCTGATATGGAGGGAAGGTCTTACGAGGAAATTGAGGCTGTTTTTATTAGGTGAGAGGTGACTTAATACAGAGACACAAGAGTCAGAGTGTTAGATAAGTTGCATAGTGAAAGCCTTTTTCATTAGATGGTGATGGCTCGCATGAGGGAACATAGCTTTAAATTGAGAGGTGATAGATATAGGACAGATGTCAAAGGTAGGTTCTTTACTCAGAGTAGTAGGGGTGTGGAATACCCTGCCTGCAACAGTAGTAATCTGATTCCTGAAGAAGGACTCATGCCCGAAACGTCAATTCTCCTGCTCCTTGGATGCTGCCTGACCTGCTGCACTTTTCCAGCAACATATTTTCAGCACAGTAGTAATCTCACCAACTTTAAGGGCATTTAAATGGTCATTGGATAGACATATGGATGATAGTGTAACAGTGTAGGTTATATGGGTTTCAGAATGGTTTCACAGGTCAATGCAACATCGAGACCAGAAGGGCCTGTACTGTGCTGTAATGTTCTATAGGTCTCTCCGTATATCACCTCATACAAAATTCCATTTGACACTTCTCAGTGAATCAGTGCCTTTTGATCAACTGCATCCATACCACCAAAAAAAATACTTAAATAGGTAGTAGTGTATTTCGACATATGCCTTGCTGAAGTGCTGAAAAATGGGATTAGAATAGTCAGTGGTTGGTTTTGACTATTGCAGACTCGATGGGCCAAAGGGCCTTTTTCTGTGCTGTTGACTTCTATGGCTAATCCCATTTCCCTGCACGATGTCCATAGCCTTCAATGTTATGTTAAATGGTTTTTCTGCTCAGCTGACCAATCCATTGGTTTCTTCCCACGGATTTCATCTCACTATAACCACAAAAGGTCCATTATTGTAGCATCCAGAAACATCTTAAAATTACATCCCTTGTGCTCACATAGCCCCAAAACAGCACAGTACCCAACACTGAGGAGACTTGTAAACAACCAACCAGTCGCAAAACAAGTGTTAACCACAGCCCTTGACTCTCTGCCATGCATTTCATTTTAGATTCACAAGCCTTTATGTTTTTAGTTAGTCCACCAGGAGGGCATTTATTAAAAGACAGTTTGTTCTGGAGATTTCACTATCAAACACGAAGTATGCTTTAACCCTCTTACCACCTCAAAAAATTCATTCAAGCTAAAGATACACAACCCTTCCTTAATAAATCCACACTTGCTGTTTCCAATTACTCCATGCCCTTTACTGAATATTGGTTTATACTGCCACTCAGAATTCCATTTGAGAAACATGAACTTAAGCTGACTGGCCAGTAACCATCATATCTATCCAGCATTCCCATTTTAAGTAACAAGGCAGTTTTGAGAATAATTTCCAGCACCTTTTGATCTCTTCTAAAAATATTATTACTGAGGCTTTTGTACCCCAAGCATCTCATTCAACTACATTGTATGGGTCAGAATCACGGAGGAGCAATTTGAGCTGGAGACCAGTAGAGGGAGAAAGTGAGCAGTCCCCTCAAGTCATTCCCACTCAGAATGCTGGAATAGTCCAACTTGGAATGAGACCATTGAGCCTGCACCAGCTTTTTAAAAGAACAGCCTAGCTAAGGCACTACCTTCATGTTGCTGCAATGGTTTCTCTTCAAACATTTATCTAATTCCCTTCTGAATGTTCTCTGGATTGCTTCCAATGCCGGTACATCTTCCCTCAGATAAAGGAAACCAGAACAATTGTACAGTATTCCAGCTGTATTCCTTATTCAATTTTTAGAAAAATAGTGAGGTTTTGCTAAGAATGTAAGAATTAGGAGTAAGGAATGCAGTCCCGTGAGCATGCTGCACCATTCAATACCATCACAGCTGATCTCATCTCAACCGCTAATCCACTGTCCTGCTGGTTTCCTGCAATCCTCCAACCCATTAGTTAAAAAACCTGCCCATTTCCTCCTCAATTTTACTGAGGATCCAGCATCCACCATACGGAGTATTAAATTCCACAGAATCATCACCCTTTGAAAGAAGTCATTTCCTATGTTAAATTGGCTATCCCTCATCCTAAAAGGAACAACCTCTCATTCTACACGACCCCACATCAGAAAACACTATCTCTACATCTACTTGGTCAACCCCTTTTAGCACGTTAAGTACCTCAATTAGAATTCTTCTCATTTGACTAAATTCCAGAGAGTGTAAGTCTCAAGTGCTTGATCTCTCTTCACAAGACAAACCTGTTTTCTCTGGAAGCAATTGCCTCCAATGAAACTCTATCCCTCCTCAAATAAAGGGACCAAAACTGTACACAATACTCCAGGTGTGGTCTCACATATAGTTGCAGCAACGTTTATACTCTATTCTTCTTTGAAATAAAAGAAGGTCAACATCCTATTGGCCATCCCATTACCTAGTGACTCAGATGCCATCTTTGAAAATTCAGGAGTGAGGACCCCAAGTCTACACTGCAGGTTTCTGTATTACGTTCACATTTAGATGATTGAGTATAGGAGTTGGGATGTCATGTTTGGGTTGGACAGGACATTGGTGAGGCCACTTTTGGAGTGCTATGCAAACTTCTGTTACATCATGTCATGAAGATGTTATTAAGAGCATTAAAAGCTAGAAGTGACAGCACCAAGTGTTCTTAAAAAGACTCAATGTAACATATACGCCAGCTCCTGGAGTAGCTGGTTGCCTGGAAAGACAAAAAATTTGAATTCAGCCATCAGTTTAAATTGTACCCTGAAAAAAATAGCAAATTCCAATCAAGTTTGAAGTGAGTAGATTGACAATCTTAAAAGCCAATGACACATTCCGATGCTCTGGGGTACTAGACCAGGGAAAACTGAACAGTTGGGAGGAGAACTGCCAAGCCCAACATGTAAAAAGACTGCCTGAAAAAAATAGCTCTCTTAAAAAGTACCTTTTCGAGTAGTAACCAGTGTTACAAAAATTCCTTAGAAGGAGGAAGGTACAGGAAGAACCAAAAGCTGCCTGTTTTTGAGATAAGTAGAGTTGTTTTATAAACTCTGAGTGGGAGTTTTATCGGACAAGTATTCTTGAAGGGAAGGTAAAAGATAGGTTAGAGCAAGGACCTATACATCATTGTTAGTTAATTATTCTCTGTTATACTTTGGCGGCACGGTGGCACAGTGGTTAGCACTGCTGCCTCACAGCGCCAGGGACCTGCGTTCAATTCCCGACTCAGGCGACTGACTGTGTGGAGTTTGCACGTTCTCCCCGTGTCTGCGTGGGTTTCCTCCGGGTGCTCCGGTTTCCTCCCACAGTCCAGAGATGTGCGGGTCAGGTGTATTGGCTATGCTAAATTGCCCAGTGTTAGGTAAGGGGTAAATGTAGGGGTATGGGTGGGTTGTCGCTTCGGCGGGTCGGTGTGGACTTGTTGGGCCGAAGGGCCTGTTTCCACACTGTAAGTAATCTAAAATAAATTTGTTAATTTTTACTTTAAAATAGCTCTTGGCCACTCATTTTTACAGATTACTGCACAGGATAAATCTTTTCTGTGTTGCTGGTTTTAAATTGAGCAGGAGAGTTTACCCAGTGTCATAACAACCATTAATATACATCAGGATATCATTAAGTTCAAGGGGGTGCAGGAGAGACTCACAAACATGCTACAAGGACTGAGGGGTTTGACTTTTAGGGAGAGGCTGGATAAACTGGAACTTTCTCCACTGGAGCACAGGAAACTGACGGATGACCTTACATAGGTTTATAAAATCATGAGGGGCATGGATAGGGTGAATAACCAAGGTCTTTTTCCTTGGTTGGGGGTGGGGGGTGGGGAGAGGAAAACAGGCCAAAACTAGTCGGCAAGAGGAAAAAGATTTCAAAAGGGACCTGCGACGTAACTTTTTCATGCAGAAGTTAGTGCAATACATGGAACAAAAAAACAGAAGTGGTATGGGCAGGTACAGTTACAACATTTAAAAGCTATTTGGACACTTGTGCATAGAAAAGGTTTAGGAGGATATGGACCAAACACAGGCAAATAGGACTAGTTTATTTTGGGAAACTTGGATGGCATGATTGAGTTGGATTGAAGAGTCTGTTTCCATGCTGTATATCTCTATGCTGCCCTTATGCCAATATAAATAATATTAATCTCCTCTATTCTTCCTGACAAAGTGCATTACCTCACATTTTGCTACATCAAATCCATGCAAGTTTCCACCACTCAACTTATTTGTATCCCTCTGCATTCTCTCATTGTCACTCATTCTTACTGTTTTCCTTCCCATCCGTTTTTGTGTTATCTACAAATTTAGCTATAGTATATTCACTTTCCTCATCCAAGTAATTTATAAATATTGTAAATAACTGGGGTCCCAGTACACCACCATCTTGAAAATACACCCCTTATCAAAGTCTCTGCCTTCTATCCATTAACCAATCCTTTATCCATTCTAATATAATCATAGAATCTCTACATTGTGGAAGCAGGCCATTCGGCCCATCAAGTCCACGCCAAACCTCTAAAGAGCATCCTATCCAGACCCAGTCTCCAACCCTATCCCTGTAACCCTGCAGTTCACATGGTTAATGCACCTAACCCCCACACTCCTCAACATAGTCAATCCTGCACATCTTTGAACAATGGGAGGAAACAAAAGCACGGTGGTGGTGGTGGTGGTGGGGGGGGGGGGGGGGGGGGGGAGGTGGTGAAGAGAGAAATCTGTGTATTCCACACAATCAGACAGTCTCTCAAGGCTGGAATCGAACCAAACTTCCTGGCACTGTGAGGCTGTAGTGCTAACCACTGAGCCACCTTATCATTCAATAATACCTCAGCACCATGGGTTTGTATCTTAAGTAGATACATGTACAGCATCTTATCTAACCTTTTTGTATCGCTGTGGCTGGTTTGGCTTTAATTTACCCTGCTTCTGTTATTTCTTCATTCTTAAATCCATTTGAGGAGAAACTATGATCTACAGGAGACCCCCAAATGCCTCACCGTATTGTCATCTCCACATTCCAATAAACTATGGAGCAATCATTTTGGATAAAGGTAAATCCTGATTTAGTGGGCACACTCAGATACTCCACTCCAAATGAATTCTGGGCATTAGGTCCCTGTCATTTGCGAATCAAGCCCAAAATAAATGCTGATCCCATTATAAATCTCAACAGCTGCAATTGTCCACTTACTTTGTAAACAGCCAGGGTTTGGAACAATCATTGGCGTGATTTATTTAGCCATGAGATCAGTCTCCTGTTTCGGAATGATTGCCTTCCTCAATTCTGCATCTTTCATGCCATACTCCATACCACACACTAATTACAAAGCTCCAACCACAAATGTCTGTCTGCTCCACATTCCAGCCACTCCTCACTGATCAAGTGGAGAGGAGCCTCCAAGCAGTTTGGACTGCCACACGCTCATTCCTTATTGTATGGTCCAGATCACTTGAAAACTACTCTTTGTTTTGAGGACTTTCTTTTGTTGCAGATAGATAACTTTGTCACTTGGGCGGCATGGTGGCTCAGTGGTTAGCACTGCTACCTAATAGCACCCAGGACACAAGTTTGACTCCAGCCTTGGGTGACCGACTATGTGGAGTTTGCACGTTCTCCCCGTGCCTGTGTGGGTTTCCTCCGGGTGCTCCCACAGTGCAAAGATGGGCAGGGTAGGTGGATTGGCCATGGGAAATTACCCATTGTGTCCAGGAGTGTGCAGGCTAGGTGGACTAGAACAATACAGCACAGAACAGGCCCTTCGGCCCACGATGTTGTCCCGAACATTTGTCCTAGCTTAAGCACCTATCCAATTGCTGCTTAAAGGCCACCAATAATTCTGACTCTGTCACTCCCACAGGCAGCGTATTCCATGCCCCCACCACTCTGAGTAAAGAACCTACCCCGGATATCCCCCCTATATCTTTCACCCTTCACCTTAAAATTTATGTCCCCTTGTAACACTCTGTTGTACCCGGGGAAAAATTCTCTGACTGTCTACTCTATCTATTCCCCTGATCAACTTATAAACCTCTATCAAGTCACCCCTCATCCTTCGCCGTTCCAATGAGAAAAGGCCTAGCACTCTCAACCTATCCTCGTATGACCTATTCTCCATTCCAGGCAACAGTCTGGTAAATCTCCTCTGCACCCTCTCCAAAGCTTCCACATCTTTCCTAAAGTGAGGCAAACAGAACTGCACACAGTCCTCCAAATGTGGCCTTACCAGGGTCCTGTACAGCTGCAACATCACCTCACGACTCTTGAATTCAATCCCTCTGCTAATGAACGCTAATACACCATAGGCCTTCTTACAAGCTCTATCCACTTGAGTGCCAGCTTTCAAAGAGCTATGAACATAGACGCCAAGATCCCTCTGCTCCTCCATCTTACTAAGAACCCTACCGTTAACCCTGTATTCCGCATTCTTATTTGTCCTTCCAAAATGGACAACCTCACACTTGCCAGGGTTGAACTCCATATGCCACTCATCAGCCCAGCTCTGCACCATATCTAAGTCCCTTTGTAGCCGACAACAACCCTCCTCACTATCCACAACTCCACCAATCTTCATATCATCTGCAAATTTACTGACCCATCCTTCGACTCCCTCTTCCAAGTCATTCCATCTTCCTAGCCGTGGGAAATGCAGGATTGCATGGACAGTATGGTGGGATGGGTCGGGATGGAATGCTTTTCAAACAGTCGGTCTGGACTCTGTGGGCCAAATGCTCGGCTTCCATACTGTAAGAGTTCTGTGACACACCATGGCCAGTTAGTAATGCAATCACAGGCAGATGAGGAACTGTGAGGAAGCATGGAGGTGAACTTTCCACAGCATTTTGACCCAGCAATCTGGGTCGCCCAGGCTTATATCGTGTTTGCCCAGGTTGGGTAAAACTAAACTACACAGGCGAGGCGTTACTGGAACGAGACAGGGAATCAAATCAGGTAAAAACAAGGTCTGCAGATGCTGGAAACCAGAGTTTAGATTAGAGTGGAGCTGGAAAAGCACAGGAGGTCAGGCAGCATCCGAGGAGCAGGAAAATCGACGTTTCAGGCAAAAGCCCTTAAAAAATCAGGCTGGACTCTCACACAGCAAATCTAACCAGTCACAAAACAAAAATGTTTTCCAAGCCTTCCTTCACAAGTGAAATTTGACCCTGTAAATTAAAGAATTATATTATTCCACGCAGGAGCTGATATCCTGCAGGCCAGAAGCTCCCAGCTCTGACCCTGCTCTCATCAATTGTGGAGCTAATTGAATGCAATCCAAAAGAGTAAATCAGTCAATTTGTCCCTTCATCCCCCACCTCTGCCTTTGTACCCAACGTACAAGTTTCTGCTGGTGTACAGGTCTCCAAAAGCAAGCTATAGCCCCCAGCACCCACTCTCACACCCAGATGAAAGGCAGTGATTCCTGGGAGTAATCCTGATCTCACCCAATCTTCAAATAAATGCATTTCCCACAGAGGTCACCAAACTAGCATCCTATTGCTAAACTACAACAACTTGCATACAGCTAGCATTTCTAACGTAATAAAAATTTCCTCAGGTGCATCATAGGGGAATTTGAAAATAAAGTGATACTAAATCAAAGCTTGATCAAAAAAGGGGAGAAGAGGAGGCAGAGAATTTCAGTGAGGGAGTTCCAGAATCTCGGGAACCGAAGCCACATCCAAACGTCTCCAGGATCAGAATCAGGGATAGACACCAAAATTAGTGGAATGCTGAAGGCAATTACACAGACAGGGTGGGGGCAGAGGGATCTGGCTTTATAATCCCAGTTGACGTTACTATTGGAAAAGTCAGATCCCAGAATGAAAATCTTGGCTCGAGAGATTTTTTTTTTTGCTAATTTAACAGGGTGACCTTGCACCAAAACTTAAGCACAAAAGATTGCAGATTGGGTTTTTAAAATCAATAAAACGGGCGTTTATTGCACTAAATAAGTAAAACAAAACAAGCTATTTGTTTGAACAACTTCAAACCATACGGCAGAACAAAGTCCCATCCATTCCCCGATGTCACCACTTTACAGCAAATTAACAATTCAAGGGATATTTTCTTTTCCTATCAACCTTACATGTTTACTTAGCTCCTCGTCAGTTTGGATGCCGAAAGCCACAAAACCTTTTCTCTTGTCATAGAACAGAGTGCTTCAACTCTCAATCTTTTAATAGTATGCAGAGTTCCAACCAAATACTCCGGGTCTGGAAGTTAAAAACTACAACCTTTATACTCTAACCGGTCCAGATAAACTCCTTGTTCTCAGAGAAACTACAGGATGCGTTGTGGTCTGGATGGATACTCTTCAGAGTGTCGGTACAGACTCGTGGGCTGAATGGCCTCTTTCTGCACTGTAGAGATTCTACAATTCTATGATTCTATGAACCTTGGGCGGCACGGTGGCTCAGTGGTTAACACTGCTGTCTCACAGCACCAGGGTCCCAGGTTAGATTGCAGCCCTCGGGCAACTGTCTGCATAGAGTTTGCAAATTCTCCCTGTGTCTGCATGGATTTCCTCCTCCAGTCCAAAGATGAATTGGCCATGCTAAATTGCCCACAGTGTTAGGTGCATTAGTCAGAGGGAAATGGGTCTGGGTGGGGTAACTCTTCGGAGGGGCGGTGTGGACCTGTTGGGCTGAAGGGCCTGTTTCCACACTGTAGGGGAATCTAACCATCTAACCTTATTCACTATGTACTTCTCTTCCTCAAAGCACTGATCTTCACAGCCATCCTCTAAGATCTTCAGAGAGCTGCCAACACAAAAGTAAAACTGAAACCAGAAACATCCTTCTCTTGAGTCTTAGCCTTGAGCTCAAAAGGACAAGTTCCAGATGTCTCTAATAAACCTTCAGGTTCCATTATTTTCCTTGCTGTATCACAAAACAATTGAAAATAAACAAAAAAAAACATTAACTCCTGGAATCCCTACAGTGTGAAAACAGGCCCAAGTCCATACACAATCCTCTGAAGAGTAACCTATCCAGACCCATTCCCCTACCCTATTATGCAATATAGCCCCTAATTAGTGCACCTAACCTGCACACCTCTGGTCACAAGAGGCAACTTAGCATGGCCAATCCACCTAACCTCGGACTGTGGGAGGAAACCCATGCAGACACAGGAAGAATGTGCAAACTCCACACAGACAGACAGTCACCCACTGGAATCAAACCGGTGTCTCTGGCACTATGAGGCAGCAGTGCTAACCACTGAGCCACTGTGCCACCCGTAATGGCACACACAATACATTCAATCTAAAGCAAGGCCTCAAAAATATTTGAGCAAATGCCCATCCTACAGAAATACTTAGAAGTTAATTATTAACTTAGACACAGTAAAGCCATAGACTACAAACTGAAAAACAAAAACTTGCAATAAAAGGATTATTAAAAATATGTAACTCCATTTACAATACAATATAAAATCATACCTTTCATTATATTTGAAAGTAAAAATGATAATTTTAACGGGACAAGGGGACTTTGCCTGAGTGCGAGTACTGAAGGTCAGCAAGCCCAAGGTGAGAACTGAAGATGCTGAGAGTTAAACAGAGCTTTGGATGACCTTACGTTTACAGAGGGTCAAATGGGTATGTAGAAAATAGGAGGAATATGCAGTTTGCCTCATCAAGCCTACTCCAACACTCAAACATTTACACCACATCCTCCACTATCCCATAACTCATGTCTCCAGAAATCCACTGATCTCTGACTTGGACTAACTCAATGACTGAACTCCACAGGCCCCTGGTGTAAACTTTCAGCACCTTTAGTGAAAACAAATTACTCATTTCACTCCTACATGATCTGTCCCTCATTCTGTGGGACTGTGTTTCTGATTCTAGACTCGCCAGCTGGGGCAAAATATCCTATCCCTTTCCAGCATGGAGGAGTTTTCTAAGTTTCAATGAGATCACCTTTCACTCGAAGACTGTAGAGAACACAGACCCATGAGAATATCGAGGAACAGCCAGGAGTGTGTTGTAATAGTTGAGAGATAAAGAAGGCCTTATCTTCAGAAATAAGGCAGAGCAAATGACTAAGGTGTCTGTGGGGGAGCACTTTGAGGCCAGTTATCATAATTCTAATAGGTTCAAAATAGTAATGGAAAAGAACAGAGCTATCTTAAAAGTTAAGTTCTAAACTGGAGGGAGGATGGCCAACTTTGATAGTACTAGATAACAACTTTCAAAAGTTGGTGTAAGGTGATGGTGGGGAAATACTCACAGGTAAAGGGATGGCTGGAAAGTAGGAAGCATTAAAAAATTGAGATAAGAGTCCAGAGACAATATGTTCCTGTTAGTGTGAAGGGCAAAGTTGGTAGGTGTAGGGAATGCAGGGTGACTAGATAAGTGGAGGCTCTGGTCAAGAAAAAGAAGGAAGCGTATGTCAGGAATGGACAGCAGGAATCAAGTGAATCCCAAGAGTATAAAGGGCAGTAGGAACTCCTAAAGAGGGGAATCAAGAGGATGACAGGGGACGTGAGATAGCTTTGGCAAATAGAGTTAAAGGAGACTTCAAAGGGATCCCACAAATACATTAAAAGGTCAAAAGAATAATTAGGGAGTGAGCAGGGTCCCTTCAAGATCAGCAAGGCTGCCAATGCATGAAATCGCTGGAGATGGGCAAAACACTAAATAAGCATTCCACATTAACGTTTACCACGGAGAAAGGTATGAAAGCTAGATAACTTGGAGAATGACTTGAAAATTGTCTATATTACAGAAGAGGTGATGCTGGACACCTTAAAATACGTAAAGGTGCATAACGCTCCCAGGACGATCAGGTATACCCAAGAAATCTGTGGGTCACTTGCTGAGATATTTGTATCATCGATAATCACAGGTAGAAGTCAGAAAACGAAGTTGGCTAACGTGGTGCCACGATTTAAGAAAGATAGCAAGGACAAGCCAGGGAACTATTGATTAGTGAGCCTAACATCGGTGGTGGGCAAGTTGTTGGAGGGAATCCTGAGGGACAGGATTTACATGTATTTGATAAGGCAAGGAATGATTAGGGATAGTCAACATGGCTTTGGAGGGTGGGAAATTGTCTCTCTCAACCTTGATTGAGTTTTTTGAAGCAGTGTCGAAGAAGATTGAAGACAACAGAACGGTGGAATTACAGTAAAGCATTCGACAAGGTTCCGCCTGGTAGACTGGTTAGCAAGGTTAGATCACATGAAATATAGTCAGAAGTCACACAACACCAGGTTATAGTCAAACAGGTTTATTTTAAATCAAGCTTTTAGAGAACTGTTCCTTCATCAGATGAAATGGAGGGAAGCACAGAATTGATATGCAAAGAGATAATAGCGAGAAAATTCCAGATAATTAAGAGTGTCAAAAGTTAAGTATACACACATGGAATACAAGGAAAGCTATCAGATGTTTCCTTCCTTCCTGGTGGTAGAATATGAAGAAAGTTTTCTGTACTTGCCTTAGGCCTGTTCTGCCAATCCATTAGATCATAGTTGCTCTGCATCTCAACCCCATTTACACACCTTTAGTTCCACGTACCTTAATATTCTAGACTGCCAAGGATGAAATCTCTCGTAGTTTTAAAACATTTCCAATTCAATGGTACTCTTTGCGGAGAGTGTTTCAGAGCAGGACATTGAGGCCTTCAAAACAGGTAGAGGTAGACTGACTGACAGAAGCTTCATGGTGCAATCGGGCAACATCCCATCATTGCCCCACACTCCCAGGGCAAAATCCTCAGGTGGGACAGGGAGGGACTCTCTCACCGAAAGGCCAACAGTTAGCAACCACCATATCTCCAAGGACCTGGGCATTTGAAATGCGTCCATTTGCACAGCAAGGAAGAGAGACAGACACAGAGACTGGGGGGGGGGGGGGCACAGAGTGACAGACAGAGCGATGCTCTGTGGAGGGGGCAGAGACAGAGGTCAGGAGGGGTGCTGGTTTTGGGAGGGGGGGGAAGGCAAGGAGAAGAGATGAGAGAAAGAGTGTGGGAGAGATACTGGGAGAGTGCAGGTGGGATAGGGAGACAGTCGGGCAGGGGAGAGCAGGGAATGGGTGCTAGTAGTGGGGGGGGGCGGGGGGGGGGAGAGAGGAGAGGTGTGTGTGTGTGTGTGTGTGTGTGTGCGCGCACGCGCTTTCCCGCTGGAAATTAGCATAGTCTGACCCTCTCCCTCTGACGAAGTGTAGGCCCCTCCTCTCCCATTCAACTAACCTGCACATTTTTGGACTGTGGGAGGATACCGGAGCACCTGGAGGAAACCCACGCAGACACGGGGAGAATGTACAAACTCCACACAGACTGTCATCCGAGGCTGGAATCGAACCCGGGTCTCTGGCGCTGTGAGGCAACAGTGTTAGCCACTGTGCTGCCCTAATATTGAGGCAGTAAAACAGATATTTCATGATGGGACAGCAGAATGTCCTCACTATGGCAGACCAGCAGTAATTTCTGCAAATGGACAGCATTAATAAAGATGCAGAAAACAACATGAAACAAAGGGGAAAAGCAAGATAGATTAATATCAGGTCCATCATTAGCAGCTCTGAGGAAGATTGAAAACATAAGAACACGAGCTCACAGTTTTAAGAATGAGTGATAGCAAGGTCAAAGCTGATTACTAAATTATGCAGTGCTTATCTCCCTATTCTACTTGTAATCATTGAAAAAATGTTGCTTAGTATACAGAAAGGACAGGAAATCTGCAATCTGGCTTCAGGAAAAAGTAAAACACTTTCCTGCCCTTTAAGCATTTAGCTCAATACCAGAGTAAATCTACAACTGCTTTGTTATGACGTTAGCTCAATAATTGGGCAAACATTGGCACTGCAACAAATAATAATGGCATGGGAAAAAAGTCACGAGCATGACTCAACTCATGAATCTTGCTGGGAGTGAACAAATAAAGGCAAAGAGCTGGCCAGTTGGTGTTTTGATCTGTGTTCTATTCCAATGACTTCCAATCAGACTGCTAACTTGCTATCAAGCCCTGGGTTATAGTACAGGCAGCATATTTTCTAAAACAGAAGGCAGAAGGATACAGATTACTTTATCACAAGTGCTTATTCAGGCAGACACTATTATATCACAAAGGGGGGAAAATTAGGTAAGTACGTAACACGAAAGGATATCAAAAGTGAGACAGGCAGGGAGAGAAGATCACAGTGGACAGTTCCAGGTGTCAACAATGCTAGCACAGAAATGGGGCAAATAGCCTCCTTCTGTGCTGTGATATAGAAGTAATGAATTTCTTGGCACATTGAAATCCTTTATCCATGTGGCATGAGTGAAATAGGGATTGAGGGCACATGCTAAATGGACCAGGCTATAGTGATATAATTCACTGTTCTAAAATTTTATTTTTTAAAACCTTTATTTTTGAATGAATTGACTTTATATTACTGAACTTCTAGCAATTAGGGAAGTAAAGGAGGTAATTAATTACTCCTCTGCAATACAGACCAAGGTGTTCAAAGTATAAAGCAACAGCACTCTATCACCTCCAGTGGAGGGAGGACATAATTACAGCACTTTCAGAGGCAGGTCCCATTATTGTAGTTTCCCATGTCCACAACTATGAGTTAATCTTAATTACAAACACGGATCAAATCTTGCATGGTTAGGCTCCAGCACTAATTTATAACTCTTTCTCTCATTTCTACGCCTGCCTGGTAAGTTAGAGAACAAACGTAATAAATCAAAAGAATACAAGTAACTCAAGTCAGGATTTCTGAAGAAACTGGCGGTCTCCAGGTCTAGATTTACAGCTTACTAATGGTGGATCTATTAACTTGGATCTCTCCACTAAAATGACTTCCAAGATAATGGCCTTCCAAGATGAAGGTTGGAAAAGCTTCAAAAGGAAGTTGCAAACACAAGCAACCGGAGATTTATTTCAAAGAGCTGGCATAGACAAATGGTCTCAACAGCCTCATATCATACTCAACGCCGATACAATGGATCAACAGACTTGTAAGAGATCTAAATCACTCCTCACAGACTTAAGACACTCTACACTCACTACACACACTCACATACAACCCCCAACCCAACCCAGACACACACATTTTGTGGGGTGAATTTTTATTTGCAGGGTTACATTCATGTAGAACTCCGTTATCTCACTTTTTAGATTAGAATCAATCTAAACATCATAGCATAGACAGAACACAGGGGGCTAACATCTTCAACATATTGTCTAGCTATCACCATTGTTAACAGCTAATCCAAGAATGCAACTTTTTTGAAAAAGGTTTTGTGATTTACACATGAAAGAAGTGAAACTATCATGGTATTCTAATAGATGAAAGGCTTAACAGACAAATCAATTTTTCAAGTATAATTTCAGTTACATCACACTGTAAATTTTTGCTATAAATTCTGTGTTAGGATTGAGCTCTCCATTATCACCTGATGAAGGTGCGACTCTCCGAAAACTAGTGTGCTTCCAATTAAACCTGTTGGATTATAACCTGGTGATGTGTGATTTTTAACTTTGTACACCCCAATCCAACACCAGCATCTCCAAATCATGACCTGTGTTGCCAGCACTCAAATATTCTTGTACTTTGGAAGGAAATGAAGATGTCTTCCTTAGCAGTAACCCTAAATTTAAGGAGCAAAGCCATAACCAAATCCCAGACAGCTCACACAAGATCAATCAGGTCCCAATAGCGTAACATTGAGGCAACTGCGTAACACTTCAGATCCTGGCACCAACAGAAAGCAAAATTGATGCAAATAAATGCTCAAGAGAATAGTCCTAGTTTGTTTCATGCTGAATAAATAATTCAGCCTCTAGTGATGCCTTTTGAGAAGAGAACAAACAGAAGCTGTTGGGCTCTTCAGTTGGAAGCATCAGGGATGAGCTGAAAAATGTGTTGCTGGAAAAGCGTAGCAGGTCAGGCAGTATCCAAGGAGCAGGATAATCAAAGCTTCGGGTAGAAGAAGGGCTTATGCCCGAAATATCGACTCTCCTGCTCCTTGGATGCTGCCTGACCTGCTGCGCTTTTCCAGCAACACATTTTTCAGCTCTGATCTCCAGCATCTGCAGTCCTCACTTTCTCCTAGCATCAGGGATGAGAACATTGTTATCTGAATAGCAATACAGATACCACATTCCTGAATTGCTGTATTCCACAGAATCACTGCAGAGCCCAAAATAAAAAGCTTTTGAAAATGGGAGAAGCTTGCATTTGTAAAGTGCTGGAGAAACTCAGCAGGTCTGGCAACATCAGTGGAGAGGAAAAGAGTGTCAACATTTCAAGTCTGAAATGATTCTTCTTCAGAACTGATCAGAGGTTTCAAAAGGAGAGTTGTGTCAGACTTGAAACATTTAAGTATTTCTGAAGTACAATTAAATTTGCAATGTAGGAAAATCATAGATTATGAAGTAACAAACCTGGTCTCATTACTATAGGAAAAATTTGATGTGAAACTTGAAAGGGTTCAGAAAAGATTGGCAAGGATGTTGCCAGGGTTGTAGGGCTTGAACCATAGGCTGGGGCTATTTTCCCTGGAGCAGAGGCTGAGGGGGGAACCTCATAGAAATTTCTAAAATCATGAAGGATAGAGTGAATAGGCAAAGTCATTTTCCCAGGGTAAGGGAGTCCAAAACTGGAGGGCACAGGGTTAGGTGAGAGGGAAAAGATTTTCCCTAAGGGGCAACCTTTTCCACACAGCAGGTGGTACATGTATGGAATGAGCTGCCCGAGGATGTGTTGGAGGCTGGTACAATTCCAACATTTAAACGGCATCTGGATGGGTATATGAATAAGGGTTGAGGGGGATATGGGCAAAATGCTGGCAAATGGGACTAGATTCATTTAGGGTAACTGTCTGTTTCCATGCTATACAGCTCTATTACTTTAAAAATTCTCTGTGGTTATACTGATTTACCTTTCAGTTGGGGGAAAATCTTCCCCAGAGGTTCAGCATGCTTACTTTTGGTTAGTTGAACAGAGACTGATGTTACAGTCTGAATTGGGCAAGTTATACATGGTTAAGGCTGGTGAGGGACCTTATTTTCCTCTATTCTCACACTCATTACTGATTTTGATTCCAATTAGAGTCATTGTACAAGTCACTTCAACCATCCAGCATCCCTATTAAGCAACATGTCAAAGTTATATAACACTGCGAACATAGCAAAATACCCCAGAGGATACTTGCGAGTCAGAAAGAAGTATTAGAATAAATGATCAATGGTTTGGTTAAAGCAATAGGTTTTAAGGAACACATAAAAAGGAGAAACGGGCAAGGCTAGCAAAGATAGTTACCTAGGCCTTAGGGAACTGAACAACGGTAGAGTCATTAAAGTTTGAGATGCACAAGAGGTTAGATTTTGAGGGTCTGTCAGAAGAATTGAGGTTTAGAGGCTGTTAGAGAGATAGTGAGTTGAGTTAAGGCCAAAGGGGAATTGAAAACAAAAAGATTTGAAAATTGGGCTGTTTCCAGAGAGACAGCCAACATAAGTGAGCAAGTTAGGATACAGGCAGCATTGTTTCATTTGAAGTCTACTTTATGGAGGCTGAAATGGTAGGGGGCCTGAACCATGAGACAACTGCAATAATCGAGTTGAGATGAGACAATCCCTGGATGAGAATTTCAGCAGCTGTTCAGGGGAGTTTAGCTGCAAAGGGATGACATTTGTTGTGTAGTTGGGTACAGTGATTGTAGGTTGGGAGACAGGAAGTTAGAATTTAGCATGTGTAAAATTGTAAAATTCCAAGCAGGAAAGGATTGCATAGTCCCTTTAAAATATTGCGGGGTGGGGGTGGGTTCTGTGTTTAGAGATGTAAAATGTCTGCCTGTGAGCAGCAGCTTGGGGGTTTGCAGGTACACAGAGATATTTGTGTTGAAAGGCCACTCAGTTAACAGGCCAAGCAGCAGTTTTTTTAAAAAAAAATCGCCAATTTGAACCAGGCACTTGATATCAAAAATGTCCCAAGCCTCCTCCCCTCAATTCTTCTGTTAGGAATGTCTTTTTCTCTTATTGGTGCGGCTATTTGTCAGATGATGCTTTCTCTAATGCATAGATGAATGTGAGAGCATGTGTGCTCTGACAGTTTTGACAACACAGGACAAATGCTATGTAAGAAATAATGTTACGTGTCATCACAGGTATAAAAGACCTCAAAGTTAACTGCCATCTGCCAGAGCTAACAGCTCTCTCCAGACGCGCACACGCGCACACGCACACACACACACAACACTCACACATGCTCTCATATTCATCTATGCATTACAGAAAGCATCTGACAAATAGCAGCACCAATGACAGAAAAAGGCATTCCTAACAGAGGAAGAGGGGAGGAGGCACAGAACATTCTAGAAGACATGTAACCTGGCTGTAAATTTATTTTGTTTACACATTTTATTGGGTGAGGTGCTCCTGTTGGGTTTAGTTCTCAGAGGGGTGTCAACCTTCACTTTATAACAAATTATACAGGTGAAAGTAGATGGTTTTTAACTAACAGTGATAATGTGGGCTTGATGCTTACCTCAGAGTCAGGGCATCAAATTTACAAAGACATTCAGTTTGGCCTCACACATCAGCCAAGGAGAGGGATAGAGTCAGTAATTTGGCTAAAATCACAGACTGTAGTACTCCAGATGCCCGACAAACAAACCGCATGACAGATTAGAGATGGCGAGGGGTCAAAAGAGGGGCAATGGGAGGTAGACCTGGATATGATCAGTAATGATGTGAAAGGCGATGATTTGTTTGAGAATGGTGTTGCTGAGGAGCAGCATGTAGAGGAGAAGCTGGAAACGGTTAGGATAACATGAGCAGCTGGTTTTAGAACAGGACAGGAAGAATAAACCAATTGTTCAAGTGTTTCCCACCATTTTACCAATTCATGAATGGATTAGAATTCAAATCTATTAAGTTGACTTTGATCTACTTCCACTCTCAAACATAACGCATAATCCTCACTCCTGAAAGTTGAACCAATTTCTGCTGCATTTTTCAGGACAAGATATCTTCTATCCTTTTGAAGAGAAAGTCCAACCCAATTTCCCTCTTGAAAAAGCCAGCACTAATTTTAAGATGGCACCTCCTTGATACTAAACCAAAGATGGTTTCTCTGTACCTATAGATTTCTATAGTTAATTTTAAACACCTTATTTTGAATGCCCCTAAACCATCTAAACTCCAAGGAATCCAAGTCCCTACTTTGTCTAGTCAAATTAACTCTTTAAAACATAGTTTCAAGATAGTGAGTGTCTGCTGCACTTGCTCTGATACCTTGCTGAGGTACGGTGTGCCAAGTTACTGCTGACATCACAACTGAACTGTAGTCTCAGTTATAAAATAGGGAAATTAGCAGTCAGTCAATCATGCGCATTAAGTGCCCTGAAACAGTCATTAGGTAACCACTAAATAATTCATCTGTTTAACCAATGTTGATGGAGTGATAATTATTAGCCATGACTTTTTGTTTTGAAGAAAGAAATCTTCCCAGCGCTATTTAGGGATCAGGGGACACTATTTGAAAATTAGGAGACACCCTTTTAGATCAGAGGTGAGGAGAATTCTCAGAGGGTTGTGAGACATTGTCTCAGAAGACAGTGCAGGAGGGGCTATCAACTTACTTTAGAAGGCAGAGGAAAACAGATGCTCTTTTCTGACGAAAATCTAAAGGTCAGAGAGTAAAAGGGGTGGCGTTGGAAACCACAAAAGAGATCAGCCATGATGGATCATCTGAATGAAGAAGAAACCCTAAGTTGAGGTGTCCAGAAAAAGAGACAGACATACTCCAACTGAAACCAACACATGCTTTATAGAAGTATAGCTAACTTCCTGATCATAGTGAGTGACAAACAAGCTCAAAAGGGCTGAATGGCCTAATTCCACTCCTAATTCATTAGTGGATTTTTGTGTGGTCATTTGAAAGGACCTTGGTTTATTTAATGCTTCATTTGGAAGAAACCATCCTGACAATGCAGAATGCCCTTTGTACTGCACTAGATATACCAGCCTAGATTATGGCTTAATGAATGAATGAATCTAATACAAATGCAGGTTTGTTAGGAAGTCTTTCTTTAGTCAGTGACTACATCCCAACATCAAGCTGTACCTGGAATAGTGATCTTGTGCCCATAAATCCTTCTCTTCAAGAGGATATGAGATTTCTTGCCCTCAAAATGCAACATCTGAGCTTCAATAGCCCTCAAGCAAACACTCAATAGGATATTAGGGAGCGTTAGGGTTGAAATGCAAGATATCAACAATATTTCCAGAGGTAATCTCTTAACCAGAACACCAACTAGCAAGAATTTTGTGAATCCTGAATGCGTGCTTGGAATTGGACTGACAATATTTTTTACGGTTTTAAGTTCATTCTGAATGCGTGAGCATTGCTGACATTTACAACCCTTTGCTTGTAAATCAAATGGCTCAAAAAACACCAGAGGGAAATGACAATTTTTTGTTTTGTGTTCAGGAGATCAACCATTGGTGGCTTAAAGCTGGGATAGTTTACTGCAATCAATCTATTCTAATTATTTTAAATCAACTTGTTCAGATATGTTGTGACATATCTCTGAGGCAGGTGGAATTTAAATCCATAGCTGGGTTCCAAGGGATAGGGAATAAAGCACCAAAGAGTCCTAACAAAAGAAGGAAATTTAACTCTCCTAAGGTGCAGTTCATTGCATGATAGCAATAGTCAATAATTAGGTAAAACCACAGGGGCAGCACGGTGGCTCAGTGGTTAGCAATGCTGTTTCACAGCACCAGATTCAATTCCAGCCCTCAGGCAACTATCTGCGTGGAGTTTGCGCATTCTCTGTGTCTCTGTGTCTGAGTGGATTTCCTCCAGGTATTCCAGTTTCCTCCCACAGTCCAAAGATGTGCAGGTCAGGCGAATTGGCCATGTTAAATTACCCATAGGGTTAGCGGCGTTAGTCAGAGGGAAATGGGTCTGGGTGGGTTACTCTTCGGAGGGTCGGTGTGGACTTGTTGGGCCGAAATCTAATCTAATCTACAAGCAGAGCCAGAAATGGTGCATGTGTATCCATTGGGAATTCATGCAAGACTGCCCAAAGCTCTGTGGAAAAGACTTTTACATCATTTTGGCTGGAGAAAACTGCAACTATAACAAACTCTTCGAAAAAGGTGACTTTATATATCATGAATCAACTACAGTGATGTGGGACTGAAGTCATAGATCGTTCACAGCAGTTAGTTCTGGTCATCCTGTTTGAGGAAAAATATGATCAAATTGAAGGGGTGGGGGGGGGGGGGGGTGGATTCAGAAAGGTTTTACCACAATGTTGCTGAAAATGGAGGATTTGAGATATAAAATAACCTGGAAAGACTAGAACATTTTTCACTGAAGCGCAAGATAAAATTATGAGGGGCATAGATTTTCCAGAGAGTGGGAGAGTTCAGAACTAGGGGGCATATTTTTAAGATGAGAGAAGAAATATTTTAAAAAAGGACAAGAGGTGTGACTTTTCTAAAAAAAAGTGGCTCGTGTGTGGAATGAACTGCCAGACAAAGTGATGGATGGAGGTACAGTTACAAATGTTTAAGAGATATTTGGATAAATTCACAAATAGGAAAGGTTTGGAAGAATATGGGCCAAGTGCACGCAGGTGGGATGAGTTTATTTTGGGAACATGGTCAGCGTGGACTAGTGGACTGAAGGGTCTGTTTCCATGCTGTATGACTATGCTTCCCAGAACACTAGATTTCTTCCCGAAAGAACACTGAGGAGCCAGCGTTGGATTTTACAATCTGCCAAAGGCACATGTGAAATGGAATTCAAAATCCACAAGCTGCTCTGGAATAGTTCAAATTCACATCCTCCAGTGTGCTGATCCAATACTATAAAACTAACACAACAGTACCTTGTGCATGGTTAGTCTTCAAATCCCATAATAGGCATCTTTGCTTAAAAACAAACTCCTCACTACTGAAATCACGCTCCAGTAGGAACTCTATTATCAGGGGAATAGATAGAGTAGACAGTGACTTTTTCCCCAGGTACAACAGTGTTACAAGGGGGCATAAATTTAAGGTGAAGGGTGGAAGGTATTGGGGGGGGGGGGGGGGGGGTGATGTCAGGGGTAGGTTCTTTACCCAGAGAGAGTGGGGGGGGGGCTGGGGGGGAGGGCGGCATGGAATGCGCTGCCTGTGGGAGTGGCAGAGTCAGAATCATTGGCGACCTTTAAGCGGCAATTGGATAGGTTCATGGATAGGTGCTTAAGCTAGGACAAATGTTCGACACAACATCGTGCTGTATTGTTCTATGTTCTATTTTTGAAGTCTCTCAGATCTCATGCTCTGTAATTCTTGTCACAAAAATCACCCACAGAACTTAAAAAAAAGTCTCCTGTATTTCAAGTCACCGTGCATTTACAAAAAAGCAAAACAACTTGCTGATGAAAGTGGCCATTTAAGAACAGCCTCGCAAAGAAAAGCTACTCCAAATAATCCTAAATAAATCCTCAACAGCACAATGCTGCTGCTGATGAGCTGCCAACTCTTCAAGAGCTGAAGCTAATCCTTTGTCATTATTTTAAATTGATAGGAGAGTCACATATTCCTGTTAATGATGGGGACCCTTCATCAAAACATTCTTGCATTTTTCTCTTGCATATGCATGCTTCCAAGAGCACAGATTTTCCTCTCCTCAACAGCAAAGTACAGCAAGATAGAATTTAAAAAGGAAAATTCTTTCATGGGATGCTTGTGTCATTGCCCAGGCCAGCATTTATTGCCCATCCCGAGCTGGCCTTGAGAAGGTGGGGAGTCAACTTCTTGAACCGCTGCAGCCCACCTGCTATAAGTGGACCCACAATGCCCTTAGGGCGGGAATTACAGAATTTTGACCCAGCAACAGTGATGGAACAATGATATATTTTCAAGTCAGGACGTGAATGGCTTGGAGGGAAATTTGCAAGGGGTGGGTGTCCCCTGTGTATCTGATGCCCTTGTCCTTCAAAGTAGAAGTGGTCAAAAGCAAGGAAGGACGTAATTTAA